>NW_021941039.1:358768-440480 GCF_000721785.1 Aureobasidium pullulans EXF-150 | reverse complement strand
ATAGAAACCCCCTAAAACTCCACTAAATAATAGTTAAAACCTATAATAGCATTAGTATAGATAAGTTATTATACTTATCCTCTAAAAAGTTTTTGCTTACTAATAACTTTATAACTATTTATGTTAGCTAAATTCTAATGTTATATTAGTATAGAAACCCCCTAAAAGTACCCTAAACAATAGTTAAAACCTATAATAGCATTAGTATAGACGAGTTATTAGACTTTTTCTCTAGAAACGCTATTTTAAACGCTATTTTAGGAATTTTTCCTAAAATAGCATTGTATGTAGGGGTAGGGCAAAACTTTACTTATAGAGGTACTCTTCCTTAGACACTCGGTCGACATCCGTTACCCGAGTTACCCTAGCGATCCTAGCTATCCTAGTTATATACGCGATTAAGGAGGTAAGGCTACGAAAGTAGGGGGGACTTAGAGAGTATAGAAGTGTCGTAAGTACGCGGGCAAGGAACGACTACTAGGTTTAAAGTGTTCTAACGTTAGTAATACTAGGTATATCGACTTAGCTAAGATCGGTCTCGATCTAGACGTCTTCTACGGTGTTGTCGAAGAGATATATACTAAACTAACTAAGACTAGCTAAGAGCGGGTAGGACTAAACTAGTTCCGATTACAAAAGCTAGGTTCTAGTGCCGTTCCTACTACACCCCTCGTCGCTACTAGTACTACTCCCGCTATACCCCTTATCGCTACTAGTACTACTCCCGCTACACCCCTCGTCGCTACTAGTACTACTCCCGCTACACCCCTCGTCGCTACTAGTACTACTCCCGCTATACCCCTCGTCGCTACTAGTACTACTCCTACTATACCTATCGTTACTATAACTACTGCCACTTCTTTTACCCTTCCTACCTTAACTAGTACTACCTTCGTAACCTCCTCCGCCATTACCTCCGCTACCCTAATCTTAGAAAGACTAAGCGTACCCGTCCGTACGCCTACGCCGCTACTCTTACTACCCGCTATACTAGTTTAATACTAAGAGGCTTATCTCTCTAGAGATAAGAGACCTACCCCTATTATCGAAAGTTTACTAGACCTACCTATACATTAATCGATCGGGGAGGAAGGTTCTATCGCTACTAGCAACAAAAAGAGAAAGTTTATCGGAGGGACGACGTCTAATAATAGTAACTAATAATAGAGACGACGAGACGAAGAACAATACTTTACTGACTCCGAGCTATCGTAGTTCTTAAAGTCTACTAAAGCCTAGCTATTACGAGCGGCTTACTATATAAAGGCATACTATAAGCGGCACTTATAGCGTTATAATAGTTCGAGAATGCTATCTCCTCTACCTCCGTTACCTTTCGCTATCCTTTCTACCTTACCGCTATCTACGACATTAAAAGAAGCTATCCCGCTTAACAGCCCGTTATTATCGTCGATACTACTACCTTCTCTAATCTCTAAAACCTACTATACTTATAGTAGTAACATCGAGGATTAATTAATCTAGAATATCTCGCCTTCGTATAGGATACATTAACGTCTATAGCCTAATAAGCGATAAATGGCGTGCTTTACTCGCCCTTCTAGACTCTAGAAGTTACGATCTACTATTCGTAGCCGAAACTTAGTACGTCGGTTATAACTTCTACTCTCTCGACTAACACTTTATTACCTCGATAACCTAAGGCCGAGATGCAAAAGTTATAGTAGCTAAAGGTCGCCTAAGTAGTAGTATATACCTACTTAGTATAGTAGAGGCTAGAGGATATATATACGGCGTTCTTAGATTTGTTAGCGAGTTATCTATTACTATGTCTATCGATACAAATCGCTTTATAGTTTCGGGTGTCTATCTGCCTCTAAGTATAACTCTTGTAGACGTATAAACCGTACTCGACGGCCTATCCGAGTCCTTATCTATAGTTTTAGGTAACATTAACATACGCTTTCGAGATAAGGTATATTAATAAGGCGCGCTCGGACTACCCGATCGACTCGCCGTCTTTACCGATTTCCTTTTATAGTAGCGTATCGATCCCTTCTTCTATCTAAAGCTATTATTACCTTTACTACTATTACTACTATTATTACTATCGTCGTTATTACCCTTACTACTACTGCTATCGACTTCGCCGCTTACTACCTTTATAGACAACTAGGCTAAAACGTCTTTAACATTAATGTTCTAGACCCAACTTACTATAGACTACTATTTTATAAAAGGGAGACATTAAAGAAGGTATACCCTTTGCCTATTCGATAATAAGAACTATACCTAGATCCGAATAGACTATCTCTATATACTATATCTTATAGTTAGCTCCGTTAAGAGTCGAAGAGGTCTTAATAGTCTATCTGTTAGCGTCGATAAGAAAAACGACATTCCCCGATATAAGACTAGCAATCTAGCTAAGGATAATGCGCTCCTTAAGATTACTAAAAACTTCGAGACCTTACATTCGTCGTCTACAATAGAAGCTATAGCAGATATAGACAAGATTAACACTAGACTTATAACATTATGTTAGAAGATCTGTAGATTAGTCCTCGGTTAAGTTAATAATCGATCTAAGAAGAGTGCGGATAGTAACGTTACTTCCTCTAATAATGGTAATAGAGAAAGAATAAGAAAAAGAAGAGCAAGAGGCGATATAGAGGTTAAGACCGGCGAGGTTAGTAATAATACTACTACTACTACTACTATTACTACTACTTCTATTACCATTACTACTACTACTTCTATTACCGTTGCTACTACCGCTACTACTACTACTACTACTACTACTACCCCTACTACCTCTTCTATAATAATAGGTAGCGTAAAACCTACCCTCTTAACCCTAGAGGATAACTAATCGTTTAAAAACAGTGTTTAGCTTTACAAAAAGGCTATAATTATTTCTAAAGAGAACGATATTATTATACTAATGGAGAGAGTAAAGGTAACAAACGTTATAGCACTAAACGAGAACCTCGTATTACTAAAGGGGAGATATACCTCTTCGAAACAGTTATCGCTACTATTAAAACTGCCGTCGTGCTTTACTACTATTATTGGTACGACGGCTGTTTTGTAACAGTTTACTTCTTATGCTCTTCCTTATGCTTATCCTTACCTTCTATCTCTATTTACGATCGATTAGATTACGCTAGAAATTATGCGGCAAGATGCTTCTAAATCTTGCGGTGCTAACAGTCTATATATTCGCTTCCTTAAAGCTCTTATAGACTGTCCTACTTTTCTATAGTCGCTCTATTACTTGTACGTATAGTGTCTCTTATCTATAAGAACACCTACTACTTAGAATGAAACCGAGATTTACTTGTTAATTAAAGACACTACTAAACCGCAGGATGCTAATAACCTTCGCCCGATTACACTAATCTACATGTTTTGTAAGGTATTCGAACGTCTCTTACTCTCTTAATTTAATTATAACGGATAGGCTAAGATCTACCCCGCATAAGCTAGCTTTCGTAGCTACTATTCGACATATACTAATGCTACGATAGTTTACTACGCTCTTTCTACTAGCTTACGTAAAATTGCTGTCTTCCTAGATTTTAAGTCTACGTTTAATGTCTTAGACTATTCTATACTCGAACGTGTCCTTATNNAGCGTAGTTNTCTATCCTACTTGCTTACCTTAATTAAGAGTCTTACGTTCGATAACGTCCGATCTAGGGTCTTAGTAAACGGCGAGGCTTCGGACTAGTTCCGGCGGACTTACGGTGTGTTATAGGGCTCTCCGATCTTACCTCATCTATTTAACTTCTTCGTAGATAGCTTAATTATAGAGCTTAACATTAACTATTTACACCTCGGAAAAGACCCTATACCGTATACTCTATTCTATGCTAATAACAGTACTTTACTTCCTACCGACTATAACGAGGTATAGCAGCTTCTATAGATTATAGAACGCTAGTTAGATATTAACAGTCTAAGACTAAACGTACGTAAGTGTAGTTATATGTTACAGTATCTAATCCTATAGGCGCTCTTTCTTAACTATAGGATAGAGCAGATTCTGCTTATGTAATAGTACGACTACCTCGGTTTTCTAATAATAGCGCGAGGTATTAACTTCGAAGCATATCTTACCCGTCGTATTAGTACGGCTATAGCGCGTACTAACTTCCTATCGATCTCTTCGGATTTATAGGGTCCCGTACATAGACTACGCGTGTTTAAGCGGTACCTCGCCCCTATATTTAAGTATAGTGTACCTCTAGTTATCGCCTAGGCTAACTCTTACTCGCTAAATGCTACTAAGTTTTAAGCTTGCCTTACGAAGACATAAGACTTAATCTTCTAGATTACTAATTCTAAGTTATCGTACTATATTATAATGAATATATACGGTCTTCCTCTACTAGAGTCGAGATTTCGGCTATTAAGGACCTCCTTCTAACGCATCCTTAACGAATCACCTATATAGAACCCGCTTAAACGGATTATAAGCATGCTACGATTAAGGCTGTTTTCTTTAGCATTTGCATACGCTCTATCCTATAACTTTAGTTAGAATGTGTTTGTCGTATAAAACAAAATTGACCCTACCGCGAGACCTTAAACATTTAAATAGTACCTTCGACGTAAGCTCTCCTCTATCGTTCTAGAGGAAGCTAGTTAGAAACACCTTACTAAAGTTATTACGCCCGAATTGAGAAAGGTGCCTAGACTATTTATAGCGGACATTAGTCTTGTAGCGCCTATCTCTAAGTAAGATAATCTCTTCTAGTATTAGTAAGGAAGTTTTATGTTTAGCTTTCGCTATAAGTGTAATCCGGACAGAAGTTTTAGAAGAGGCCATAAAAGCTATTCCCTCTTGCTACATCTATCTAGACTTATAAAGGCCGAACGCGAGCAAAAGTAAGAGCTAACGGAGCGACTCGAGGGTTCTAGACTAGTTATAGACGTAGACATCCTATTAAACAACTAGCAACTAGATCGTGCTACTAAAGTTCTTATGTCTNATAAACTAGCCTTACTAAAGTGAGTAGATATAGACTAGGCAAACCGAAATAGGAATAAACAACACTTTGTAGTCCTAGAGGAAAAGGATATACTAGAAAAATACCTCCTAATAGGAAAAGATAATCGGACCTTCTATTAAATATATAAAGGCGCTAGCGTCCCGCGTAAGGGTAAGCTAGTAATAGCTTCGACGAAAAAAGCGTAGGCCCTATACGCTAGTCTTATAGTATAGAAGAGGACGACGGAAACGAGGACTAGGGAGTAGGCTTTAGACAGGAGCTAGACCTAGCTACGGATTACGACGGAACTCTTCGACCTATCTAAACTGCTACTAACTACTGGCTATTAGTCGAATCCTAGACCGCCTTAGTTCGGCTAAGACATCTAGGGGGAACAGCTAAGGAGCATCTCGATATAAGCTAAGGGATTACGCTAGGGGTACATCGAGACGAGCGGAGAAAGTAATGCCTTACCCGCATAATCTAGTGTTCGCGAGGGAGGATATAGAAAACCCTACGCATTAGTAAGAACATCGTAAGAGTTAGGAGAAAGAGGAGGAAAGGGGAGTTATTAGTCCCTAAGAGAGACTAGCTAAGAAAAAGCTAGGGGATAGCGATATAATATCGGAAATCGTCGAAGGGTTATCCGATTGCTTTACTAGTCTACGAGCTAGATATAGGGGTCTACTTAGGCCCCCTACGATTCTAGCAGGAATAGACCTAGATTACGGCGACTAATAAGGACGGCGGCATGCTAATTAAAGGCTATAGGAGGAAAAGAGTCTTAGGGCCAGTTCCCTTAAAGTACTCTAATAAAAGAAGATCTAGGAGCTAGATAATCCTAATAAAACCGACTAGCGGCGGACACTACGCTCTACTACGAACAGATTTTATAACAAATCTAGACGACATCTTAACATCGGGCCTAGATAGTAGGACTACGTCTCCTACGTCGCTAGAGCCCAATACTACTAAGGGAGAACGAAGGATAATAGATCTAGGCGACGACCTTAGAAAACTCTAACTAATAGAGACCTTATTAGGAGATTTATAAGCGGGACGTTCTAATAAGCGATAATTAAATCCTTAGACGGGAGCTCTCCTAAACATTTGATAGCTTATGCTAGCAGTAGCTCTAGCATCGCGCTCTTCCCCTAGCTTACCTGTTAATAAACTCTTAGAGATACGGATTCTCTATTATACTTTAGTCCCCTAGATTAACTTTACTAATAAAATTCGGAACCTCTATATATAGAGGGAATAGAAGGACTGCTAGCGTACTGTAGCGCGCTTAAAAAGGACTTTACCCTATTCTATATAATGTCCCCTACTTTAGAAGGAAGGGGGTTACTTTCCTTTAGCTAAGATGGCCCTATTAGGGACCTGTAAAATCTAAGAGACGTTAGCGTCGCCCGCGCTAATTTATTGCATCTCTAGGATAATATTTTAGGTCGTACGGAGCGGTAAGCTACTACATCTCTAGTCTCTTCCCCCTAGGCGGGTTTATCGAAATAACTATAAGTAGGACGATCTAGAGGACACGGTCTATACTAGTTTTCTAGGCTCTTAAGTCGGATGATCCTAGAGGAAAGACTAACTAGTTATATATAGATAGACCTCTCCGATTAGCGGCGTGTTAGTAGAGATTCCTTTAGGGTCCCTTTAGATATATAACATAGTTAAGCTAAGAAGCGGAAGGAGTAGATCGAGGAGGAGTTCGTGTAGTACAAGTAGCTTTAAAAGTAGTTTACTATACTACATCTAAGCCGAGTCGGACCTCTAGAAGTAAGCAGGTAGGCTCGCCCTTTAGATATAGTTCATTCTGTAGTAGCCTAAATACTAAACCCCCTAACCCTAAACCCTATATATAAGCTTACGGCCGTCATTAAAGTTAAGTACTCTAATTTTAAGTACACTATTAACAGGTAGGAAGGTATCGAATAGGCAAAAGGGCTACTAGTACACGATATCCTATTAGAGAAACTATTCTAACTCTTCTTTGCTCTTAGTTATGTTCGCTAGTCGCTCGACATTAAGGTCGTTTTCGGTAGTAGGGGCATAAGCAAGAAGCGCAATTATGGACTTAAACACCTATATAGATCTGCCCTAGCAGCCCTTAGGGAACTACTCTTAATAATAATCGACTAGGTTCTCGCTCATGTCCTAGGGTTCTTTAACAAGGATAGCGATCGTAATCTTAAGAATATGCTCAAATTTTATTAGATTAACCTTACGAAAGGTGCCTAAGCTAATCTAAAGAAGGTCGAGGATGCTCTAGATTACGAACGCAAAGAGATAGGTTAAAAGATCCTTATAAAGTACCTTAGCAAGTATGTGCAAGAGAATTGCAAATAGAGACGATCTCTAGCTAAGTAGTACGACTATCTTAGACACATTTTTAAGTAGGCATTCCCTGAAATTAAGTGGGATGGGGACGTTTAGACCGAGGACTATTATAGGGAACTCGAGGTAGACATGGACAAGTGGCTTCTAATAGATGGATAGCAATATTGATTTCGCAAACTTTGCCAAACATAAATTCATCGATACTGAACCGTTTCAAGTTGTACTGCAGAAATGATTCGCATTGTTCCAGAGTTTCTAGCTCGTGGATTCGAAGGTCGAGGGATGATTCGTTGATTGGCAAGTGTAGCCGGCTTCTTTGTATAGACAATGACACAGAACGCGCTTCCTAAACGAGCGAACACTGCAAGCATGTGACAAAGAGGCGTTCCCATCTCCGAGACCCACAAGCGGTGACTGGCGTCATCCACTGCTTCAGACCATCTTCGCATTGTCCATGGCCTTAGCAAGCGACTCAAACTTGTGCGGGGTCTCGCTTTGTTTTACAAAAGACTTGCAAGCGCTCTGGGCTGACCATTTCGGGGTCAAGACCATCAGCAGCAGCCTTTCTGTGCTGTTGCGACATCACCCAAAACACTCTTGCGCCCCAAAGCTGAGCACAACTGAACAACAGATGCAGTGTCGGGCTCAAGACCTTGAACTCCAGGGTCCAATGTCTCCATAGAGAGAAGAAGATAGAGAATACCGTCACTGTCTCGACGATGGTGCCAATTATTTCGAGTATCGCTGTCGCAAGAAAGATGTCGGCAAGCATCATGTGTTTCTTGGGCCAGGTACGATACACAATGACAGCGGCATGAGGCCAGAACTCTGCGACAATATCAAAGAACCCTTGATAGCATCAGCATGACGATCACTCCGTGGAACAGACACATTCAACTCACCCCATAGCAGGCACATGATAAATTCCAGCTCTGCATCTTGTTGATGTTTCGGGTCCAAGAACAGAACTATGGCAGTCTGCGTAATGATGATTGCGCCGATATGATGAGCTCCACTGATGTAGCTGACCTTCTCGCGGTAGAAGAGCTCGAAGATGTACATTGCTGTAAACACTTGGAAGGTGCAGAGAAGCACATCGCCATCCTTCACCGTCGAGCTACCTGCAAAGGGCGACTGCAGATTCTTGTGACCAGAGATGACCGATATCGCAGGGTAGACGGATGCAATGATGAGTATCAGCTTGATGCTGGCTGCGACATAGTGATTGATGAAGCTTCGCTTTTGCGCTTGGTCGAGGTGCTTGTACTCGGACGTGTATCTCTTGACCAGTGGCTCCAGAAGATACATTCGGACGAGGAATATGACGACGCATGAGACTGTAAGTATGAGTGCTGAGTACGGTACCAGCTTGGATAGCTTCGCATGTTTGTGATGCGGGTCGTCAAAGTTCTTCGCAAGTTGACTGTATGGCATGTTGGGCTAGGGAAGAAGTCGGGGGCCGTCACGTCTTGTTGCGCAATGCGCTCGAAAGGCTCAGTCGCCAGAGGCCGTTGGTCTTGAAAGCTTGCAAGGAGTACAGATTTGAGTCGCTGTTGGCAGGTAGGCTGCCTGGATCGAAGTATGGTCGGTTGAAGAGTTGATCGATATCCTAAGAAGCTGGGCAAGTCCAAGAGGAGTCGCTGCCTTTTACAGCACGAACATCACAACCCGTATTGAGGCATCCGCAGACATGGGAAACAAGCCACAAGGCAGAGGGATTGCGTGGCCGCATCGCTATAGCGCTCGCTATTTCGAGCAGAACTTTGTTTACGAGACCCCTGATGGACGCTTCGAATTTCGCACCAATCCTGAGTAGGTGCGTAGCCGAAGGGAGAGTAGACAGAGGTCTTTGCTAAGCTTTCCGTCCGGGAATAGAGTGGAAAAGACAGAAGGTGAGTCCTAAAGGGTGACGCGTCGCCGGGTGCCGACCGTTGTGAAAGCGGTACGGGGCGTCGACTCTTCAGAGTCTCGACCAGGCACCGAATCCTGGCTGTTCCTGAGATCTGGTAAGAAGTTTACAAGAAGGCCACTTCGGCATGTCGTTGCGCGATTTTAAAGCGTAGTACAAGTATTCTCGATAAGGATGAAGGTCGTAGAGGCTGGAGTGTCGCTGCTTTGCTGAGATGGCAGGACCCAGTCGCAAGATCGCTGCCAAGATGCCGAATCATAATCACGAAGTATGCGTCGAGGTCAGAACGACTCAGCCCGGCTCTTGTGTCCAGGAGACGAATTGTCGTTGCGTGCGCTGGGATGGGCATATTCACAATGTGCTGCGGATGGCGACGCAAGCGACATTGACATGATTGTGGCAGTCCGTGGACGCCGCTCGCGATCATCCACTTCAGGCATGTCCAGCAATGTTGAAAGAGCAATTTCTTGCCCGGCTCGGGTACAAACAACATTCTGACACTTGCCATCGCCTGCCCTGACGGACATTGGTATGACGACTCTTCCAAGCGGTCGTGAAACCTCGCATGTTGTCGCGTTCTCATCACCAAGCACCATGACTGCGGCGCCAGGACGAAACCCAGAGGCCGGTGATTACACAATTGAGTGTCCAGGACATGGTATAGGAAGCAGAACGAAGGCGCACATTGCTAGTGGGCTCAGAGTGTCCAGATTGGGCTTTGAAAGGCATCAGACAAGAGTAGCGACGCCAAATGGATGCGGACGAGTCTGCAGTGATGAGACCGTTATGGCTCAAACTCTGCCGCACCGACTACAAGAGTTGGAGTCATGGATGTGCAAGCGACTGATACATGTAGGGGCCATGGATGAGAGAGTGAGAAGAGTATCGAATGACTGCGCGGATGCGGTTCGACTGTGGTGTTGTTGTGATGTGTCTAGGTGTTTGGGTCTGGTCATGCGTGCGGCTGCAATTTGCGACGCTAAGGACTGATCAAGTCGCTTGGGGTGAATTGCTTCCGACTATACTTCTGGTCCCGCAGTATGCGATGAGATCAAAATGCGACAGGCGTGTCATCGTCCAACTCAACAGTGTCTAAGAAGAACATTTGCGGTCTCGTCAGGGAGTTGCGGTTATGCAATGTGCGATGGTATTTCTCTGGGCGTCACTTCCTCGCAAATTCGATTCGGCTTCTTGTCGAAACAGATCAACCGCATCAAAGGCGCATGGAGGCAAGGACAAACACAGGACACTCAGGATACTTCCAAGATAGATTTCATTCCAGAAATCGCGAATAGCACGCGGTGTCGCAAGTCATCATCGACGAACTGCTCGAAACAGGGTGGTGAGCACGACAAGCCAAGCTTTGCGGCTCAATTCACAGGCTCGTGTACGATATTTTTTCAAGCGACGTCAAAGTGAGAACGAAGGGAGCACCTCAAGATCTGAACTCCCTGGCAGCAATCTCGAACATACTCGATGCAATAGAAGAGATAAGGAAGTCACGAAGAACAAGAGAAACGAAAAAGAAGATGACTGTCGCCAAGACGATCAAACCGTCAAGGCGGGTCGTGCGCAAGAAGGAACCGGCGGAGGTGGAGGCGGAGCAAGCCGCTCCTGCCTGCGGAGCCTCGAGAAACTCAAACGCCGGGCGCATCTTGCACCTTCCGTCTTTCCTCGATCCTGACCTCGACTTCGACCTCGACATCTCAGACTTCCGTCTCGCAACGCGACCACACGCGTCTCTTGGCCTGCGTCGTTCGTCTGTTCGTACTTCCAGAACTACTCGAGATGATACGTGCAATGCCTACGACTTCTTCGGCCATCCCGAGATAGGCAGGCGACACTGCGCAAACCGAATACGGTGCCAGTCTGGTTCAGTCGACGCCCACAAGTGCTACCAGTGCTGGGCAAACGTGATAACGACCACAACCACCACAGCCCTCGTGCAAATGACATGAACGATTCTCGTCACCAAGAACCTGCGCCGTTGTCCAAGAAATTCAAACCCTACACATCTCGCCAAACTCCCACACATACTGCAAACATGGACATTTCTTGGACCTTGGCGGCCAAGCCTTGTCATCCAGATTACTGGCTTGGATCACTTGGAATACTGCTCTGAAGCTGATAAGGGAGGCCATTGTGGTCTGGTACAAGTAGGTCTTTGTCGTCGTGCCATGAGGTAAGAACAACAGCATTCATTTCGTCCCTTTGTCTTCCTCATTTCATATCATCTCCCATTCGCCTCGGTCATCGCACCGACCATCGCTCAACGACATGATGGAAAAGACAGCTCATGAAGATGTCACTGGCGGCAAGACGTCGCCTGAGCTCTCGCCTCAGCTCAGCAATGACGGCTATGTCACAGACTACGCTGCTCCCAAGGCTTCTCTCATGACCAGACTCGGTCTCACACCAGATTCATTCAAGCGTCGCACTCTTGATGACAAGCACAACCAGCTCAACAAGACTCTCAAGGGTCGCCACTTGAGTATGATTGCCATCGGTGGTTCCATTGGTGCTGGTCTGTTCGTCGGCTCAGGTGGTGCTCTAAGAAGTGGTGGTCCCGCTTCGCTTCTGATCGGTTTCGGTATCATGGGTGTCGTAAGTCCAGCCATCGATCGCATGTCTTGCAGTCCACAAGCGCAACACTGACCTGGCCAACAGATGATCTTCAACGTCGTCTATGCTCTCGGTGAACTCGCCATCATGTACCCTATCTCTGGTGGCTTCTATACCTACTCTGTCCGCTTCATCGATCCTGCCTGGGGTTTCGCCATGGGCTGGAACTATGTCTTCCAATGGGCCATTGTTCTACCACTCGAACTCGTCGTCGCAGGTCTCACTGTCAATTACTGGGGTGCAGATGTCAATGTCGGCGTCTGGATCACAGTCTTCTTCCTTCTCGTCGTCCTGATCAACGTCTTCGGTGTTCTCGGCTATGCGGAAGAAGAGTTCTGGGCCGCCCTGCTCAAGCTCTCGACAGTCTCTATCTTCCTGATCATGGGAGTCATCTTCGTCTGCGGTGGTGGTCCTTCGAACGGCAAATACAGCGAATACGTTGGCGCAAAGAACTGGTATAACCCCGGTGCATTTTCAGACGGCTTCCCTGGTCTCTGCTCAGTCTTTGTCACTGCCGCCTTCTCCTTCTCTGGTACTGAGCTCGTCGGTCTTGCCGCAGCCGAGTCGGCTACTCCTCAGAAGTCTCTGCCTTCTGCCGTCAAGCAAGTCTTCTGGCGCATCACACTCTTCTACATCCTCGGCTTGTTCTTTGTCGGTCTCCTCGTTCCTTACGACGACCCTCGCCTTCTCGGATCTGGTGGCTACCTCGATGTCTCGACCTCTCCCTTCGTCATCACCGCCGTCGACGCTGGCATTCCTGGCTTTGGCGACTTTGTCAACGCCGTCATTCTGGTATCCGTCATCTCCATCGGTCTGTCTGGTGTCTACGGTGGTTCTCGTACATTGACTGCCCTGGCAGAGCAAGGCTACGCTCCCAAGATCTTTACATACATCGACAGAGCTGGCCGTCCTCTCTGGTCTACCGTCTTTGTTCTCGCTTGGGCTCCTCTTGCCTACATCACCTTGGCCAGTACTGGAGTCATCGTGTTCAACTGGCTGCAGTCTCTGTCAGGTCTGGCTGCGCTCTTCACCTGGGGCTCTATTTGTCTCGCACACATCCGCTTCCGTGCCGCATGGAAGTATCAAGGCCACACTCTGGACGAGCTTCCATTCAAGGCCGTCTTTGGCGTCGTTGGCTCATGGATTGGTCTGATCTTGATCATCATCGTCCTCATTGCTCAGGTAGCACAATTCCTCGCTCCATCTTCTGCTCACATGCTAACGAGACATAGTTCTACGTCGCCATCAGACCACTCGACGCTGAAGCTTTCTTCGCCTCATACCTCGCAATCTTCGTCGTCATCGTATTCTACATTGTTGGATGGGTCTGGAAGCGTGAAGGCTGGCACAAGCTTGCAGACATTGACGTCGATTCTGGCCGTCGCGAGATCGACTGGGACCACTTCAACAAGCTGAGAGCTGTGCACGATTCGCATCCCAAGTGGCGCAGATTCTTGAGCCATATCTTCTAGATAGAACGTGCTTGGGGAGCCTAGCCTATCGCTTGAAAAGGATTCAGTGGTAATGCATAGTCGTTAGATGGTGTACATTCACGTTCAATGCAACAGAAATTTGCCTTCTATCTTACAAATCGAAGTCTCAGTCTGCCAGTGGTATCCCATCAAATGCAGCGGAATTGTCAAGTCGCTATGGCAATACAGAAGGCTCATCAACCTCGCTGCCTCGACCATGTCTTGTGTACCTTCTGCAAGGGAACTAGCTTCCAGACATGTCGCGAGATCGTTTGCGGATCACATCTGGTAGGTTCGAGATACTCCGCTCGCACCGCCAGCGGAATCAGAGGCCAAGGCGTTCAAAGAGCCTCCCTTCGCATGCCCAGCTCCTTGACTCCTTCCAGATCAGGCAGGAGGTAACGAGACGACACACGTGCTCCAGGTTTGACTTCGCACTGACATGTGCGGGGTTTTTGGAGATTCGCCCGCCAAGTCTTCGAAACCGTTTGCCAACACTCCGTATCTTCTTCCAAGACTCCCATTCCTGTTCAACTTCCCTGGTTTGCATCTCGGGCTGTGCTCTTGGTATGCACATGCTACAGATAGGTACCACCGGCGGCCAATGAGGCATCACGGATTACCCGCTATGCCGCAACTCCTTATCACCCCCTGTCAACAACCTTTCGCCATACCGCTGGCTCATCTCGCAACGACCGCGGCACAACATATTTCACTACAGAGATGTAGAATCTCCCTATTACACGGACCTATGCTCTATTGGAACTCTGCATGCCGCTGCAGAAGTGCGCATTGGCACCGCCATCAAAGTCTTGTACAGTGTCGCTCAATGCCTGCGAAAGGAAGGTCACATCTTCGACAAGCCAGTAAGTTCGGATTCGTGCTTGCGACTCTGCGTTGCGGCAGAGAAGGCCGCAAGATATCGCTGAATGCTCCACCAAGATACAGATGGTGTCAAGAGGTAGGTCAATGGTATAAGAAGGTAGTGAACCGGTCAAAATAGAGTGTCGCATCAGCCTCATCATCTTTTATATCATCCAGTCTTCTCAATCCCTTTTGGCGACAATGAAGTTATCGCAACTTGCTCTCCTTCTTCTTCCAGTATGGGCTTGCGCCTACACCGAGGCCGACTATGACACTGGTAAAGTGCACCAGATGATCATGGATCGCAAACATGTGAGTTTCAGTCGAAATGTTGTCGTGCCGAACGCTGACCTTTTCCAAAGGCATCATGGGACAAGCACAGAAAATGGGGCGAATACAACAGCAAGAAATGGAAGTCGTTCCTCAAGAATCACAAGGACAAGGATGTCGTCAGGTGCAACAGCAGAGGTCTTGCAGTCGTTGAACCTGGCAATCCTGCAGAGACTTTCAGATGCAAGAACGTGAGTGAAACCGTCGCATTGTCTGTCGCAACATACCTGACAGTTTCAGATCGACTACTACGACTTCAAAAGCCATGCAGACCTTGGTTCCTTCGCCGGAGAAGGCTCATCTTCATGGGGATGGGTGTCTCCAAATGGCCGAGAGTTTGTCGCAATCGGTCAGGCAGACGGTACCGCTTTTGCCGAAATCACGAGAGATGGCAAGCTAGTCTACCTTGGTCGCCTTCCTCAGCAATCCGTCTTCTCGATCTGGAGAGAAATTCGCTCGTACAAAAACTACATGGTCATCGGATCCGAAGCTCGCAATCATGGCATCCAGTTCTTTGACATGAACAAACTGTTGGACATCAACCCAAGATACCCCAAGAACTTCAGCATCACTGCCGATGTGACAGGTCTCTTCACTGACCTCCCCGTTGGTCGCACTCACAATGTTGTCATCAATGAAGAACTCGGCTACGCTGTCTCTGTCGGCGCTCAACCTCGCAACAGCACCTGCCGCGCTGGTCTCATCTTCATCGACATCGACGACATTACGAAGCCAGTGTCACCCGGCTGCGCTGGCCAGGATGGCTATGTCCACGATGCTGAGTGTCTCGTCTACCGCGGTCCCGACAAGCGCTACTATGGACGCGACATTTGCTACGGCTACAACGAAGATACATTGACCATCTACGACGTGACTGACAAGACTGGCGTCAATTCGTCCAAGATCATCTCTCGCACTCCATATGTTGGCGCTGCCTACACTCACCAAGGCGCCGTTCTCAACCGCGACTGGCAGGAATACCTTGTCCTCGACGATGAACTCGACGAAGAAGACCGCACTGGCCCAGCTGCTGAACAGTTCCCTGTCACTTACATCTTTGACATTCGCAATCTGGAGAAACCCGTCAACACCGGCTTTTACAAGTCCAAGCAAAAGGCCATCGACCACAACCAATACGTCTACGATGGCCTTGTCTACCAGTCCAACTACGCAGCCGGTCTTCGCGTCTACGATGTGAGCGGTATTCCTGCCGACCCTACTGGTGGCAATGTAGATGAAGTTGCATACTTTGACATCTATCCCGAGGATGACAACACTGATGGTTTGGTCGATTTTGTCGGTACTTGGAGTCATTATGCCGGGTTCCCTTCTGGTTATATCATGATCAACACAATCGAAAGAGGTGTTTTTATTGTCAAGATGAACAAGTTCGGCAAGAAGGGTCATGGCAAGTGGTGGAACAAGCCCAGGAAGTGATGAGGCATTTTTCCAGACAGTCTTCGATGCGCTTTCGCCAACCCAGAGAAATGAAAAAAAGTTCCCAAAACATCAGCACACAGCCTCTAGTGATGACCGAGCGATCCGAGATGACTGACGATGCGGAGATACAGGAACTGATGAACAAAGTCTGGGGAAGTGGCCACCGATTTGGCTCCCGCCGTTGGCATGTCACTCCAGACCTCCAAGAGGCCCAGACGCCAGTGACATACCAAGCTTCCAAATGATCGCGCACCGTAGGCTGTAAGAGGTAGGCACAACGACATTTTGAATCTCTTTCGCTGATTTCGCGCCCAAACATGTCAGATGTTCTTGCGTTCTGAACGCGACAGAGTTTCAGCGACGACGAAGCTGCAAGAACGAGTGCGTCATCATGAACAACACAACCGTTCATGAAAGCATCTCGGAGATAAAACTCAACGACCTTATTTGTGTCAAGCCTTTAGGCAAGTGCGCCCGTGATCGATTCCTTCTTTCGTTCCTCCACTCATTCTTGACCTCGACCGACTTCTGTTTCGCACTCATGCATCGAACGCCTACATTGATGATCCTCGTATAGCACGACCTCTCGCCTGCCACGCTTCCAGGACAGCGTTCGTCGCAAACAACAAAGAGAGACTTTGCAACTTTGCGATCAACGATTGTGGACTTCGACAACCCAATCACAGCGCTACATTATGCAGACTTTGATTGAGTACCGGCAGCAAAAGAAACAGGCATCGTTGATTCACGGCCGAGACCAGCCGAATTATACAGGGGCGGAACGAGATGACCAGGAAGTTGCGACGAACTCGCCAGACACTGAGGCACCATCACTGTCATCGGAATACAGCCCCGACTGCCAAACTTCAACAAACCCGGGCATCAAGGCGCGCCTGCCACCCCTTGTAGCTTCGCGCAAACAACAATTACCCTCGCCATCCCCGTCGCCGCCGCCATCTGATGAGGATCTGATCAAAGAAAAGAGGCCGGACGATGAATCGAAAGACAAGATCTCTGTCAGCTGCGAAGATAAACAGAACGACCAAGCAGATCCTCACAACTGGTCAAACGGAAAGCGACTGTGGACGACGGCCATCCTCTTCTTACTGGTCTTCTCTCAAGGTTGGGTTTCCGCATGCGACTCGAACATTGCAAAGCCTGCGAGCAAAGAGCTTCATGTCAGCCAGACAACGGAAACACTGGCGACTGCTCTTTTCCTTCTCGGCATCTCTGCTGGCAGTCTGGCTGTTGGTCCGTTGTCAGAAGAGCTCGGTCGCAACCCAGTGTACTTGGTTCCCTCTATGTTTTACTTATGCTTCACACTCGGTGATGCTTTGACTCCCAATTTTGGAGCCCAGATTACGTTCAGATTTCTGGCAGGTGTGTCCGCAAGCCCTGCATTGTCTATCTACGGAGGCAGTCTTGCCGATTTGTACACCACCGAAGAACGAGAGAAGTTGTGGCCATTCTTTGCGTTGAGTCCTTTGCTGTCGCCCATCTTGGCCCCCGTCGCTGCTGCATGGATTGAGGATTATCTGTCGTGGCGCTGGGTGTACTGGATCGGTTTAGCTCTCAGCGGCGCAGTATATCTGCTTGCGTTCCTCTGTCTGCCCGAAACATTCTCGCCCATGATCATCCAATGGAGGACTCATCATCTAAGACAACTCACTGGCAGTGACAAGTACACATGCGATCTGGAAGGACGCGACTCGCTTGGAAAGAGATTGGCGCAGAACCTCAGTCAACCTGCCAAATTCTTCACGACTGAGCCCGTCATCATTACACTCGGTTTCTATCTCATTGTTGTCTATGTCGTCATCTTCACCTTCCTCAATGGCTTCGAATTCATCTTCACCGACACATATGGCCTCTCACCGGGCGAGACAGGTCTTGCGTTCTTGGGCATCTGCATCGGCGCATTGATCTCCACAGCACTTACTCCACTGATTGGCCACTTCTTCAAGAACACCTCAACCACTGAAGAAAAGTCACAAGAACAACCGCCAGAACATCTTCTCATACCTGCCATCATCGCATCACCTTTCTTCGCCATCTCTATCTTCTGGCTCGGCTGGACAAATTACCAATCCATCAGCTACTGGTCTGACTACGCTGCCACAATCCTCTTCGGTTACTCAATGACAGCAATTTTCGTCTCAAGCTATAGCTACATCATCAACATCTACGGTACCTGGAGTTCAAGTGCATTGGGCAGTATCACGATGGCGAGATACTTCGTCGCTTCTGGCATGCTTGTGGCAGCGAGACCGATGTATCAAGGGATCGGAGTACATTGGTCGTTGACGTTTCTTGGATGCTTGGGTCTGCTGTGTCTGCCTGTCCCTTTCTTGATCTATCGATACGGCAAGTGGTTGCGGAAGAAATCGCAGTTCATCGAAGATGAGGAGGAATGACAGCACATGTCTGTTCCACAACATTCAATGAAATGATAATCATGAGACTATCCATAACCTGCTTGCCTCTCTTTTATGTGTTTCCGAAATGCTTTGGTGGTCGTGTCTAGCGAGATCAATCCGCATTTATGGAGATCTTTTGCCCTGGTTAGACACCGAGGAATTGCCAACATGTTCGTCGTGGGAATGCACAAGCTGTGATCTCGTACTCATCTGCTCGTCAGTGTTTCTTAAAGACAATTGCTTACAGCTTTACGCTTTGATAGCCTTAACATATCCAGTCATACATGAAGACGATGATTGATTTGTTGTCTGCACAACGTTGTCGGTCATACCCTGTTCCCATCAACAGTCGTCGCAATTCGTAGTCGCTAAAGCTCGATCTTGAGGTCGCCTCTTTGGACATCAATGTTTTAGGAATCAGGATATCGTGATTGCCTGAACTGAGGAATCAGATCGGATGTGCGTCCTATAAAAGAGCTGTTCAACCCGAGAGAAGATACTGGCAGGAAGAATTATCACATGCGAGTGTTTCGTCAAGCCGAGGCAACTGAAGATCGACATGCCGGCGACAGTCCGCATGCAACGGCCCGATCGGCAGGATTCGGCAACCTCGACGACTTCCAGCTTTCCACAGAGCAGTAGCTCCCCTTGTTGTCATCACGTCACACACGTTGAGCACAAAGTCATCAAGTCTGGGAACCTATCAGATCTTGAGCCAGAGCCAGCGACCAGAGACCACAACCCGACATGTCCGAGCACCCTCTTGTCAATCCGCCATGCGGTCCAATGCAGGGCTTCAGCAAGGGCTCTGTGGTCAAGTACACCGGCATCCCATACGCGACAGCTTCACGCTTCCAGATCCCAGAGCCCATCAAAGACTGGTCCGAAACGTTCCAAGCGACTACTCCTAGTCCAGCATGCCCACAACCCAACGACAAAGGCTCAGCTCTCATCGCAAAAGTGCCACTGCTCCAAGGTCTGAAGATCAGCGAAGAATGCCATCATCTGTCCATTACGGTGCCAGAGAATACTCAAGCAGGCGACAAACTTCCAGTCATGGTTTGGGTGTACGGCGGGTCTTTTGCGACAGGTGCTGGCGACTCACCTGCCTACGACCCGTCGAGAATGGTCGCCGAACATGGGGTCATTGTCGTCAACATCAACTACCGCCTCAATCTGTTTGGGTTTTTGGGAGACGGCCAGACGAGGCCTGCGAATCTTGGACTGCTGGATCAACTGGAAGCTCTGCGCTGGGTGCGGAGGAACATTGCTGCTTTTGGAGGTAACGATGATCCGAAGACCATTACCTTCTTCGGACAGTCAGCTGGTGGAAGCTCAGTCGCCGATATTATGGCTGTGCCTGAAGCGTCTTCGTTGTTCGGTCGTGCCATAGTGCAAAGCGCGCCGTTCGGCATCACCAGAGGTAGAGATGCACTGAACATCACCTTGCTGAAAGCAGCTGGGTCCGCAAGCCCCGAAATGCCCGCTGAAGAACTGGTGAAACTGTGCGAGAAGATTGACAAAGCCGGGTCTGGAAGCTTGCCGATGGGTGGTATGCCTTTCGCACCACAATATGGACATGCGCCTCTTCCCGCCGAAGCAGACTTGAACACCGGACTCGACGAAGTCGCACCACAGATCGACCTGCTTGTCGGCAGTGCTGATGATGAGGCATCGTTGTTTGTGCCTTTTCTGCCTGTTGTTGGCTCAGCAATCGACATTCCTGTTGTAGGCAAATCCATTCACGACCTTGCAGTCTCAAAGGTCACCAAGCTCTTGTATCATCCCTTCGACAAAGACTTTGCAGAACGGCATGCTCGAGCAGGTGGAAAAGCCTCACTGTACCGAATCCATTGGAGAAACAAGAAGAACCGGTTCGGCGCTACACACACAATTGAGTTGCCGTTGTTATTTGGGAATGAGGAAGTCTACGGGGGTGCAAAGACGCTGGAGGGATTTACTGCTCAAGAAGTCGATACGGCCGGGAAGCAGATGCGGAAGATCTGGGCAGACTTTGCAAAAGGAAAGCAAGTTGACATCGCTGATGCTGTTGATGGACTCATCTCCATCGAACGAATTTGATGTGGTTGGTCCCTGACGAACCCAACCACACATGCAAAGAGGTTGGGCGGGTGTTGAACGAGGGTTCGAAGTCTTGGTGTTGAAAGTACCAGGCCGACTTCCGGATTTACTTACCATGGGTTCCTGGCTCTTACGGCTGCATGTTACAACAACGGTGTTAGTAAGCACTGTCCGAACTTGCAAATGTACCCGAGATACAGCGACCATAAGAAGCGATCGGGAAGGTTGTACAACTGCTCCAAGCATAGTAATTACTTTCGTACGTACGAACACAGAAGTATCCTAAAGACAAGGCAACCTACGAGAGTGCCCGAGATGACGTTGAGTTCTGTACGCAGCTGTCTTGAGTCTTGATCATGTTCTGGCCGTTCGCAAACAAAAATAGCGTTAAGGGTTACATGTCGGATGTACGGTAGGGCGTCCGGCACCGTCAAAGCCCGAGTGCGGAGGCCGTTGACAGGCGCCCTACGATAAGGGTATAGGACTTCCTCAACTAGGAGACGTGCGTTTTTTGTTCGGTACCTTGGCACCAGGGTCTTACGGCCTTGTCTAAATGCATAGTTGAGGTAGGGGACCCGGGACTCGCGGATCACGTTTAGGGTATCGATCACCACGAGTGACATTTCGGGGTGGCTTAGAGCCGAGTCGGTGCGCAATGGAAGCCATTCGAGCTTCTCTGTTTTTGCAACTGTCGGTACTAGAGCGCAGGATCAGCAACGCCTTTTGGCCATTTTACAGGATACCAATGGTATGGAAAGATGAGACTAATATGTTGGACCTTGGTCAAAGATCCCTACTCTTCGGATGAAGTAAGCCGACAGATCTCTAGTCCTGTCTGCATGGCTGACAAGAGATACAAATTGAACATGAAGATAGTATCTCAGGCAGGGAACATCAGACTGTACGTCGCAGAACACAGTTTCAGAGCCTGATCTCAACCAATCAACCTTTACGGCCGAGAATGACAGATACGCACCCAAGTTGAGCATGCATGCATGATGTTCAAGAATGATTCGGCCGTATCGCTGAGTGTCAAGTATTTTGGGGGTCAAACTCGTTTACCAAGCTACAGACCTGAATTCGCAGACGCGAAAAGACTCTTGTCTATCACATGCGTCTTGAGAAAGCGAGAGGAAGTGAACAGAATTGAGTGATCCATTAACCACTGTCTAAAGAGTGATGGTCTTGATACATCTATGGAAAGAAAGAGCGACAGCAATCTAGTTGAACATGTCTGTCATTGCGGTTGAAGTCTTAGGTCATCGACATATGTGTCTGCAAGAATACCACGAGATCGCCATCGCCTTCTACAGCTGAGTCGCAAAAGATGTTGGTCTCGAGTCCACCGTCTGTAAAAACCGCGATTGCACAGCGGGCAGATGGACAAGTGTGCTTGACGAGACCGTTCTCTTTGATGTCGTCGCAGGTTGCTTGCCGATGAGAACACACGACCTCCGCAGCAACGCTCGAAACATACATGCTGGAAGGATGAGTCCAGCGTTGCGAAAGAGTATCGACGTTGCGATGGTCGTTGACTCGGTCGTGGCAAGTTGTTTGAATCGTCCCGGCAGAAAGACGCCGGGTTTCCGATGTCGCTGTGATATCCTGGGCTGCTTGGATGATTGTCCATGAGAGAGACGTCTTGCGTCATGTCTGCAACAAGAGGACCTCTTGTATCTTGTAGGTGTGTAGATGGTTGACTTATACGACCGAAAGGCTGCAGAGCGGTGAGAGCTTGTAAGTTGTAGTCCGTAGTTGGGTATGGCCAGTTTTCTACCTGTTGTAGATCTGCGAAAGGGGTGATGCTTCCATTGAAGTGACATTGTGCCGGTAGCTGCCCAGCTGCCGTTTGAGTTCAGTTGTGCTTGCCTCGAAGCAACGCGGAAGTTGTACTCACGATCCATGCTCTGATTGCACAGGCTCATATTGATATCGTTGCAATAGGTGAGAGGCAGCGTCGGACTTCCTGAAGCACCTAGCAGCCAGAGCCAATGTTGTGCTTGATCCTGGTTCATCGTTTCGAATGGATCCCCCAGGTTGACTGAGTGGCGTGACTGATAGCGAATGTGTCTCAAGGCTGAAGGATCAGTGAATATATATCGCCATACCTGTATCTTGCCAATGTCTCTTCAAGCAAAACTTTGTCAGTAGTCCGAAAGCAAAAGACTGTTGATCAATCCAATCCCGTCGCGTCACACCAAGTTCTGCACCTGGACCGAGTGTGCACAGAGTTGAGCATCACCCTTTGTCACAATGCGCGGCACCTGCTCGATTCTCCGAGACCAGTTTGTTTCTTGTATGGAGACCTCAACGAGCCGATGATCGGATCAATTTACGACTGAGCGCAGGAACCACCGGAAACGGTACCGACTTGGCGCTCAGCATCAGCCTTACCAGTACGCCATCAACGGCTTCTGTACATGTATTCAGTGGCGCCGTATGGCCCGGGGAAATATGGAGGTCCAGGACTTGATATTTGCCGATGGGATCCTGGTTCTGTGGTAGACCGTTGATCCGCAAAACTGCCACGCGACCATAGTCTCGGCTTCGGCTCCGGCGGGAATTTATGGCCGGTGAGGTCAACAGTATTTCTCTGTTGTGATTCAGACCCTTCATGCCCACATAGAATTCACGGGTGAGAGTTTGATACGCTCACTTGGACCAGAAAAATCACCATTTGGTAAAAAGGACTTCAAACTCAATCACGTCCATCATTCCTGACGAAGACCTGCAGCTAACATCGCCTGTTAGTCATTGTTGATATTCGCATACAGGCATTCTCAGTTACCCTCACGCAGTAGAGTTCAATGAAACAGAGAGAAAAGTCGTGCTAAGATCGCACAAGCAACGCATTGGACAATCACAGTGTTTTGCTGCATGCTGGTCCGATGCCCACGAGACCGATGTATGAACACTGACAGTCTCAACATCTGTTCTATATCTGGATTCAAGATTCGTGTTATGGTTGACGTTGACAGAAACTTTCTTCTTAGCGTGAGCCACGGGAAACCACCTTGTCAGATGGAGGCAATTCGTGGCGACTGACCAATTCCGATGCACTATCCAAAGACTTTCGAAGTGTCACATTGTTGACTTATAGTTCAGATAGTTCAGTTATGATCAATGGTTTGCGACTTCGCTACATTCTGCAAGAACCACTTGCTCCACTGAGCCTTCTTCATCCGTTTACATCCTGCAGCAAGATACGCACCGATCTATACAAGATTTACGACCACAACCGCAGCTGACAGCATCATGAGGACGGTGAAAGAGACTGTCTGGGAAGTTGCTCCGCCTGTATAGATTGCCATGCTCGATGTCGCAGCTGTGGTGTTGGAAACTGACAGGGAAGGCATGGAGAACCTAGTATGGACAGAGCTTGTAGCGAAAGCAGAAGAAATGGACGATCCTGCATGATCGCTGACACCGTAAAGTGTTTGAGACGCAGTGACAAAGTTGCTCTTATTCTCACCGCCTGCAGCAGTGACCGAAATGCCCGCTTCTGGTTCTGAGGTAGATCGTGGCGGCGATTGATTCGATTGAAGGTTTGTCGTAAGAGGAGCGATGTTGCCAGTGTTTTGCGAAGCCTCGCTGATGAACGATTTAGTCGACTGACCGGAGTCGGAAGTTCCGAGATTGATAGACGGGATGTCAGCCCCAGTGCTGCTATGCGCCTGTACGAAGCCGGACTGAATGAAGGCTGAGATTGACGCAACAGGACAAGTGATGAGCTGTGTTTGGGTATCAACAGATGCGATGGCGGTGGTAAAGCCGACTGGCACTCCGGTTGGCGACCCGAGATGGCAAGGGCATGTTTCCGTGATCGTGTAAGTCACAGGGACGAAGCCAGTTTCAACAGGCTGAGAACATACGGTGGGGTATGTGCTCACAACTGGAACGATGCTCTGTGAGGAATAGAAGGTGTGTGGCGCGTTTTCAGAGGCCGGGCAGCTTGACACAGTCATCACTGGCAGGACGGTCGTGCTTGTGCTGTTGGACATCCACTGAGCAGAGACGATACGAACTGCCAGGGCTGCTGGAACGAGAGGAATGTAGAGTAGCTTCATGATTTGAGTGAGCTGATCAGGATTTGACATGGGAAACACTGCAGGTCATTGCTGTATATATGCGAGTTTCCTGAAGCCCGCACTCTGAAGAGCAACTCCAGGTTCGTCGCTCAGCATTGCACTTTTTTTCTATCCGGGATTACACTCTGACCACGCCGTTTGAACTGGGAGTATACCCTGGGCATTGAACAAATAAGCTTCATGCCACTTTGATCCATCCATAAACAGACAGGAAACTTTTTGCAGGTATCAGAATCCACGCCGAGGTCTCTTGCGAAGATGCTTAATATCTTTCGGTAGGTCAGACATGTCTTGTCGTACCGTCGTGTTCTATGAACTGGCTGTTGTATGTGTCCTAGAATCATTGGATAGACCGGGGTTATGGGACATCACAGAGCCTCATGTTCCCAATGTCTTGCATGTTTCCCTTATATCGTTCCCAAAGTTGAAGCTTCCGCCCGCCTATATTGGACATCAAAGCGCTTGAGAGACAGCCACGACGATAGTGGCGCTCGCTGGAGGACTTCTTCCCAGACTTGTGGTCTAGATACGGTATGCGATCGCTGCTAACTTCCGAATCAAGCTGTTATCATACTTTGTGGGTAGTCGCCCATTCTATATCCTCCACATCACCCCGGCTTCCAGTCATCCGAATCCGTCAGACACTATCGTCTCGATTAGCTTTACACAGTCTGGGAATCGTATTCCCTCCAAAGGAACGTTGCCTAGCTATATTATGCTTCGTCGTGGCCTCAGCTACGATGGCGCACCGGATCACTCGATAATGTCAGGTCACACTACCTTGAGCGGAGAAGAAATGAACCCCCAAAACCTATATGAAACGTAGCTCCCTGGCCCTGTGTGACCATCCAACCACATATCTGCTACCACTCATCTCCTCCGCCATGATGAGCACAATGCACTCTATCATCCTCAGTTGGATGCTCCTCGTTCTAGGCATCTGTACGTCAGCTCAACGCACGATCATTGAGCTTCAGCCGATCGAAGTCGTTTGCAGCGGCTCTGTCATTTCGACTATCACTCAGTGAGTCCTGCTATCACGACACACCACTGTTAAATGCTCACAGTCACATAGAAGCCGTACAAAGACATCTGACTTCCCGTATTCCCAAGGTTCTGCGACAAGTTCTGCTTCCTCAAATGTAGTCAGCAGTCATTCCTCCGGGGGCAGTCTCATTGAAGGCTTTTCCACATCTCGCACCACTTTCGAAACACCATCAGCGTCTAGTGTATCTTTCCCTCAAGGAAATGCATCGTCCACATTGACGCGCGCGCTCTCCACACCTGGCTTATATACGTCGATAATAACCACTGATGTGCCATCTGTCTTTACTTCAACCGGCCAGCCAGCCTTCCCAGGGGGGAGCACGCCTGTGTACATTTTAACGCCACCAAACCGTTATATCACTTCCTTCATCATCACAGACATCCCTAGGGTATCTACCTCAACGGGTGTGCCACTTTCACCAGGGGGCAGTACACCTGTTGTGATCTTCACGCCTCCACCTGGTCGCTTCACATCCGTCATCACTACGGATATTCCTTCAGCATTTACCTCAACTGGCGTGCCAAGTTCTTCAGGTGGAAGTACGCCTGTTTATGTTTTTACACCCGCGAGCTACAGTACGACTACCATTACCACAGATGTCACTGCCGAAACTACTTTGACAGGCACGGCAATGACCTCTGGTGGCACTGTTCCAATCACAGTCTTAGACCCTCCATCCACCACTTTCTTCTCTACGACGACCGTGCCTGGAACCGATTCATTTCCTTATACCAGCACAGGAAAGCCATCGGTCCCAGGAGGAACCGTTCCAGTGAGCGTATTTACGCCGCCCTCTGATTCCACAACGACGATCACTTCGGACATTCCTTCCAGAGCGACATCCACCGGAAAACCTTCTGTGCCTGGAGGGACAACTCCAGTGACGGTTTTCGAATCTCCAGCTACGACCGCATACTCGACAACATCAGTTCCTGGAACAAATGATACACCATACACGGTGACTGGACCACCCATCTTTTCCGGAGGGACTGTCCCAGTCACAGTCTACACACCGATCTTCTCAACTCGGACTTCGACACCATCATTCTCCAATACTACCTCAAGCATTTCTAGCAGCAGCTCAAACGTTCGCAGCTCCTCGACTTCAACTCAAGAATTGACAAGTCCTACCACTTTCGTAGTATCGAGTTCTTTATTGAGCAGCTCAGCAACATCTACCTCGGAGACAGAGTCAACCAGCTCGCGTCCATCTACTTCCTCGGAACCCCAGACAAGCTCGGGATTTCTGACATCCCTCAGCTCGATCGCGAGCAGCCCCTCGTCTTCGAGTTCTGAAATTCCTACCAGTCAAGATTCTGAGCCGAGCGGCAGTCCGACTTTATCGAGCTCGATGCCAACGAGCAGTTCTGCCTTTTCTTCATCTCCATCTTCTTCCCTGCGGCCCACCTCGAGCAGCTCAAACTACACCATGTCCAGTAGCTCGATGCTGTCGACCGTCCCGAATCCTCAAACCACGAGCTCAGTTCCACAAACAACATCTAGCTCTGTTCCGAGTAGTTCTTCATCGTCGACCTCGCAAGCTCTTACGATATCAAGCTCTGTGTCAAGCAGTGCTTTGATGTCCTCGAGCTCCATGCCAGCCAACAGCTCTACCCTCTCTTCTGCAATGTCTTCTACCTCACAATCTGCAACGAGTAGCTCGAGTCTGGTGTCCGAGAGCGGCTCTTCTTTTTCTTCTTCAACCTCGACAGCATCAACCAGCGTATCGATCAGTACATGTGCCGTCCCAACCGCAACTCAAACAGTCCGAGCATCTGGTACGGCAGGCGCCTCTTCCACCGTCGCTGTTCCGGCCTGCGCAACAGCTGCTCGCTTTACGGTGATCGGTGGTGCAGGTGGTGCGTCAGCCTCTTCAGCTGCAGGTTATGGACGCTTGATCAGCGGTGTGGTCCCCGTGACTCCTGGTCAGATCATCCGTGCCATTGCAGGTGGAAGTGGAAGTATAGGCACACAAGGACTGTCTGCCTATGGAAATGGTGGCCGAGGTGGTGCGAACTCTGGTGGTGGAGGAGCCGCATCCGCACTCTACATCGCATCCGATCTGATTATCGTCGCTGGTGGAGGTGGGGGTCAAGGTGGTGCTATCAGCTCGAGTGGCCAAAACGCCGCAGGAGATTATAGATACCCAGGTGATGCCAACGACGGAACAGCCGGTACGGTTGGCAAAACTCGCACGCAGACCAACGCAAACGGTGGTGTGCTTTCAACTGCCGGCGGAGGTCAGCCTGGAACAAACTCTGCTGCAGGCGCAGGAGGTACAGCTTCTGGCTACAGCGATGCTGCCGTCAGTGGCAAGTCTGGCAATGGCCATGTCGGCGGAGACTATGCAGTCACTTCGAACACCGACTTGACGTATACCTCTGGCGCAGGTGGTGGTGGCTACTTCGGCGGTGGCAGCGGCGCGAGTTCTTACTGGCTAGCATCAGGAGTTAGGTCAGCCATTTCTGGAGGAGGTGCTGGTGGATCAAGCTTTGTGTCTGGGAATGTCACCAACTCGACCCAATTTCCTTCCGGATTCAATGTCGGACAGGTTCTCATAAGCTTCATATAGCGGGCTTTGGCACAACAGATATATATGCTGGTGGATTTCGGTCATGAAGGAAGTGGTAGGACCCGATGTCCAAAATTGGAGCAGATTTAGAGCTTTGATGCATGAGGCAGAGTCAATCATATTCTGGGCTAATCATCTCTCTTTGCGTCTGTCCTATTGTCTGCTTTGGCTGCGGCCTTGTTCGTGACTTTTCCTTGGGTCGCCCTTGTGTCTTGTTCGTAGATAATAAATTTATAATCACAGTCGTGCTCTCTCTTCCGCATACATATCTGGGATCTCGCCAAAGACCTCTATGATTTTCTGCGTTATGATGAATCGAATCTTGAGACGTCATTATGTAGATGAGAACAGCGAACTTGGGGGAGTTACAAGCGCCCGAGTCGTACATACCGGAAGCAAAGATGCATGCTGCAATGTGAGCCTAAATCTGCGTGTTACAGCGCAGTCTGGCTGCGATACATCCACTTAAGATATTGCGATCGAATTTCCTGCAGATCCTCTTGATAGCGAACGCTCTGCAGCATTTGCCCAACATGGCGGTCTGCACTAGGAATCATATAAGTCCTCCGAATCAGTTAATTAACATTTGAGGATCACCTCGATGGTATCTGCTCTTGTTCTTGTAAGCAAACGAGATAAGGAATGGTTGTAGAGCCTTTGTCATTCTCAGAGTGGGCTGCCCAGAAAGCTTTTCTCGTTCCCCAAAGCACGAGCCCTCTAGTCTTTCCCCTGCTTATATTCGAACTTCGATACGTAGTCACTAACGAGCTCCTTGATTGAGCCCGCGATTTCCGGACGTCTCTCATACTCACTTTCTGTCGATGCCTCGATAAGAATGTGCCCTGCGATCATCGCTGGATTGAGCTTTTGACCGTTCGCAGTCAGCTCGGTCAGATCTCGTGGCGTTCCTGCTCAATGTAACGGCTAAAACGGTATAGATCTTCAAGCATGGACGTCTTTTCACGGGAATGTAGCTTTGTCGCGGGTATGCGGAGCTACCTCCGCAAAGACATACCACCTTCCAGAAGCAGAAGGAAAAGTAGGGCTTCTGTGTCCGCGATCGTTGAGAAACTTCAGCTGCGATTAAAGACCACATCTCTCAACGGTGAAAATTACTATGAGCTCTGGGCAAACCTCAGCTCTGGGAATCGTGTCCTCCGCAATTCTTTGTATCGGATCTGCCTAAGCTCGTTGAGGAAGTTCAATCTTCTTCTTGTTGCTAGTATACGAGTGTGTCAACTACTGGAAGAAAGTGATTGAAATCGGAATGTCAAAAATCTTGCATCACATTATTCACTGTCCTATATGCGTAGTAGAGACACCTTCTCGATCAAAACTTCCTTGCTTCACTAGGACAATATCACTTCCGTCATAGCCTTAGCATCATGTGCCTCGATGTCACGCCGTAGGATATGCGAGGAACTGCGACCACGTCATGAGCCTCGTGTCGTTTGGCATAGAATATACTGATTCGCCGTCCGAATGGTGGTGTGACAAGGACTGTAGCGTGTCGAGGTGATTGCCCGGCGTATAGAGCGGTGGAGCAAAGGAAAGTATCCCAATGTCTGGAGGTGGCTGTAACGTTACGGAAAGTTAATGCGGCGCTTGACGAGCATGGCAGATGGGATTTGAAACTGATGGTTGCTTGGAAGTGGCAATCATGGTGCGATTCCGCCTGGTCTCCATGATCTGGTCTGCGTGATCAGGTCCAGGCAAAAGCAGAGATGCAGGTAGCTGTGTCGAAAGTATTACGGGCGATAGGTCGATGTATGGTACAACAAACTGATGCGATTGGTATAGCTGCGTTGGATCCTGATCAAGAGATATTGCAGCATCGCAAGGTTGTGCCACTGTCGTTGTAGCGACATAAGGCGTCTGACAATCTTTCAAAGCCGTGGACTGGCCCATCCAATAATCCGATCCAGGTCTCCGGGCTTGAGATCGTCGTTGTCGCTTGGAACGCGTGTTGTACCACCAGTTCTTGATTTTGCTTGCGCTTCGATTTCGGAGATGGGTTGAGATATGAGCCTAACAGGTGCCGTGTTGTGCGACTAGGCTTTCGACCATATTACACTCGTGCTCAGTCAACGCGCTGTGATCGAGCCCCCCTTTCAAATGCTGGGTGTATCGCTCGGTGCACTGCTTTGGCGTTCTTGTCTGTACGAGATGAGAGACTCTTCCCCAATTGCTAAGTCCATTCTCGGCCACAATCTGTAGAAGGAGCTTGTCTTCTTCGGGGTCCCATGGACCTTTGCGGATCCAAGGCATGTCGGCGAATTATAACGATGATGTGAGTATGGATGTAGAGCTGAGTCCAGTCTGGTGTATAGCAATGTCACGGTGTGGCTGCGTGAATCTTAACGAATGTGAAGGGCTCTTATAACAGTTGTGGCATGCTCGTATCTGTAAGCTTCAATCTTCCGTTGACATCCAGGACGACAGCAGTGCAGATAAATACAAGGTTCATAATCTGGCATCCACTCTGTCGAAGCTTCAACGAAGTTCGACTCTTGGCTGTCTGACATTGAAATGACATGTTCGCAACTTCAGATACTAAAGCGTCTATGTCGGCAATCTTTCGTCTGGTTTCTCTCGTGAATCGAATGGGTCTCAAGTCCGGCTCAAATCTGAATATGATCGTGTCTTTGGCTTTACAAGGCTCAACTTGGCCGTTTCACTTGTGCTGCTTTATGGCGCAACATCGGAAAATGTATCTAGTTCGCTTCAAGACTACGCTGATCAACAAAAACGCTCTGGATTTGCGTCGATATCATCCCATCTGCTCTACTGCCTGAATTCAGAATAACGATGAGCCAATGGTAGTCTAGTGACTTCCAAAATAGTGTTTATAATGTCTTTACGGCTCACTCTCCTGTTAATTCTACTGCATGCTTAATCGCAATGGAAATCCTAAGGTTCCCCGCTCAGAATGGTTTCTTGAACCTGTGCGGTAAGGTGTCTCCTAGTACAAGCATACTATTAGCAGAAGTGGGCGTCTGCGACAGTTTGTGCTTCTAATACTCATCTGCGAGCAGTAAGCTAAATCTGGCTGAACGAGGTTAGCATGTCTGCATCCGACATCACCCGACAAGCATCCTTTCCGGGAGAAGCGAGGGTTAAACTTTGCATGCTACAACCAAATCTGGACGTGAAGTAGGGCATGTTTCTTAACAAGGAATGGTCCTATCTGCCATGGGGTTTCCTGGGGCACGTTTTCCAGAGGTTCAACGAACGTTTTCCATGCCTCAGATTGCGACCATAACAAGCGAACAGTTGCTTTTTGGTGAGAGAGTTGAACCACGACTCGCGGGAGATCGCGTGCCCATGTCCTCCTTCCATCTCAATCTGTCGGCATAATACTGTTACTCACTAGTTGCGACAGGGACACAGCTGTATTATGGTATCTGAATTTCTACATATCTAAGTGCTCTCCGAATGACTTTGTTCAGTTTCTTGTTCAAGCACTACTATAATAATCAATAAGAGAAGGCCGCAGTGCTCATTAAGCTGAACTATCTCCCACCCATATCTCGCTGTCTAAGTCCTCCACCACAAGGCACTTAAGAACGCGTCCATGCCGAACGTACTGTAGCCCTTAGACATCGTAGTTGTACCTCGGCTAAGGCTTCAGGCTGTGCCATACCATCATTGACGCTCTTCTGCCATTCGAGAACCCTCTTCTGCTGCTCCACGGGCGAGACAAAACTGTGATGATGGTGTATCCGAAGTATTTCTTGCTGATACTCGGCGATCCATTGTCGATATTGATCTAGAGGGTGCGGTTTTGGTGATGGAAGCCTAGTGTCGGTTTTTGTAGAAGATTCTTCTTGGTGCTGTGGCGTTTGGCGTTGAAAGTGATGTTTTGGAGGAGATATCGGCGACGGCAGTCCAATGTTTGGGTTCTGAGACGTCCGAGCAGGTTCAAGCGTCTTTGTTGCGACGTCGAGGGTGTACTCGGTGGCAAGAGGTGAGTAGACTCCAGGACTGTCGGCCTGCTGCGAGGATATGCGTAGAGATATTGGGCTCATCGTTGTTGTGGGGATGACAAAAGTATCTGAAGGCTGCAGACTTGCTTCCGCGACAGCAGGAGATGGTTCACGATTGAATGCAAAAGCATGTAATCTCCGCACCGCCTTCAATTCCCCCTCCTCACGCTTCAACTTCCTCTTCTGCCTCTGCTGAAGATTATACCACCAATTTTTGATCTTCCTCTCACTTCTGTGGGGAAGATGTTGAGCTATCAATGCCCAGGAAGTCCCATATTGAGCCACCAGGTTTTGAATGGCCCAGCATTCGTATCTCGTGAAGGCGCTGTGGTCGAGATCTTGTCGCAGGTGTTGGGTCCATCGCTCAGAGCATTGTTTCGGGCTCCGGGTTTGCATCAGATCGGAGATTCTGTTCCAATCGCAAGGAGCGTGTGTTGCTAATAGTTTGAGCATCAGGTCGTCCTCTTGTGGCGTCCAGTTCCCTCTTCGATATGCGTTCATGGTGGTCGTTGGCTCAGGAGATTGAGGATGTGAGAGCTGCGTTTGGAAAATTTGGGAAATCATTGTCGAGGGAGAGAAAAATTGTGCGTTGCAGGGGGATTGGTGTCCTGGGTGACCATCTGTCTTGTGGTGCTGCCGCTATTTGGAAAGTCCCACGGTTCCATACTTCGACAGATGAAAAGTAAAACGTCTGGAAAGATTAGTTCAAGCAACGACCTACTTTCCGTTGAGCGATGTACAAGCTATAGCAAGTAATGACCGACGAGACTACTACATTGGTTGTTCCAGAGCGGTATGTTGGTGGATTGAATCTCCATGCGTTCCTCGGGAGGCATGAGTAAGACCACATCATGACGCTCGCATCGGCCCAACAGTCTGGTTCGAGAACCAATTGCTGATCGTTGGAGTTCGGCTATATAGTTTGCCAGTGCTTGTCTTGCTTGTCAAAAGCTTGTTCATACCTCTTGTCCTTGGCCATCTCAGCTCTTGATAGCGAGCGAGATGTCTTGTGACAAAGTAGACAAAGTCAAGATATGTTTAGTCAAGAGAGGTGAACCTGGTCGCTTGTAAAAATCTGGTCGTAGATTGATACCCATGTCTACTGAGACGCGACATGTTTCTTCGCAATTTTTCTACAGTACTACTCTTCGGACAAAGACTTGCCTTGTTCAACAGCGAATGCGAAACCGTTGGAAGAAACTTCGGCGTCGAATGTTGATCGCAAAGTCTAAACGGTGAGACTGGAAAACGTCTGTAGATTCCGTCAACCGCGACAACGTTTGTAGGTGGCTAGCTCAAGCGCCATAGCATGACACGTTCCGGCTCCCGGACTCTTGCTGTACCGAGACTTTGTTCGGACGCGGAGATGGTGGTTCCTCTTCCGAATGTAGCCTCTGCCGCGTGGAGTTCCGAGTTGTCAATCAGCGTTGTTGTAGCCTGCATAGTCGTAGAAGATGTTCCTTGCCTCTCATGCAGTGATATCCCGATTACAAGACTATGCACATCTGCCGTGACCCTGTCGAAGATATCACCAACACATCATTAGATCTACCGCATCTACAGCACATACACGCGTTCTTCGCGGAAATCTTATTGCCGGAATAGAACAGTGCACCAGTAATTGCCGGCGTTGGCTCCGCATACGCCGGGCCGTTGAACCACGCCTTTCTCCACGCCCTAGACCCTATCGCGGGATGTCCACCTGAAGTACGTAGACAGCGTGGCGCACGTACAATAGTTCTACGCAATCAAAGTGGAGGAATGAGACAAATTCTGTGACGGATCTTTGCACAAGTGATGTAAAACCTATCGAAAGGAAACCAAAGGATGTGCAAAAGAAAAAGGTGTTGGTCTTGGCTATGTACGTGAAGGGGTTCTTGCGGTTCCACTCCAACGCAATGGCAATGATGCGAGAAGAAACGCATTTGAAAGCGCCCAACTGACCAACAAGAGTCTGTCAAATGTATAATGCAAAACCTGGGAAAGGAGGGCAGAAAGGTCCAATGGTTACCACGCGAAGAATGCCGGAGAAAGAAATCAGCCAACGGAAACCACTGTATGTAATCGAGAAGCAACTGTATAGCTGAGCCGGTGACCGAAGAAGGCAAGGGTTTGAGAAAAGGCTCTTGCGCGATGGTTGTGTAATTCTGCGTTAATTTGTGCTGAAATACTGCTCTTCCGAGCATAGAGCTGTAGGATACGGACGGCGCGCTGATGAGAAGAACAGGCCAGTATCGATGGCGTTGTGCTGTGAGCTACGCGGGAGTCGTTGTGAGCGAGTGTGACACAAGGTGCTGGCGAACTTGGAGAAGCCGAACCGAGTGACTAGGGCGCCGACGGTAGACAAAGACGGAAGGTTCGAGGTGGAAAGGCGATCAGTTGGAGTGTTGCTGGCTGTTCTGGACACCAAAAAAACGTTTTTTTGCTAACGGGAGCGGGTAGGCTTGCTCTCGGGGGAGCAAAAAGTTTCGTATTCGATCTAATAGGGCTTCGTGGTGATGGTCAGGTACGAATCGAGATGATAGGTTGTCAAGGTTGATGGGCATAAAGGTAGCAGCCGCTTGTGATTGAGATAGACGCATACTCCCCAAGACTCAGACGTCGAGATGAAGGCAGAATGGAAGATGCTCGAACGTAGCGAGAGCGATGTCAAGCTTATCTTGTATCAAACTGTGCAGATAGTCGAGATATTGCTGACGGCATGCGTTGGTCGGGAAAAAGGTGAAAGACTGATCGTCAACCCAGTCTTCCCCATGAAGCTCAGCCACCTCATCCACGAAATCACAAGGGACGTGGATGTCGAAGACATCGAGATGGGGCATTGCCTCTACAAATTCGGCGACCTCTTCCACTGCGGCAGTGCAGCTGAGACCGTAGGATCCGGAGCCAGATGCGACCTCGAAGCGCTTGAGGTGACTCAGGACCTTGAGATGAAGGAGATCTCTCCCAGTGAGACAACAATTCGCGAGGGTGATTTTGCCACACTCGAGAGCGCGCATCCTGGGTAATTGTTCATAGATGTTGCTGTTCTTACGAGCATCCCAATCGCTGATGTGAACCTCAGTGCTCTTGAGGATAGGCACAAGTCGGTCGATGAGAAGGTGCTCGTGGCCGGCACCGAGCTTGACGGACTTGAGGTGAGTTGCACTCTCCAAGAAGCGTTCGAACTCCCCTGATCTGATGCGCGAATTTGCTCCGATGGTGATTGAGGTCAAACGCTTGCAATTGCTGCTCATAATGCGGAACCAGGAGACACCAGGTGACTGAGCCTCGTCGGGATTGTTGTTTTCATATGCAACACCATCGCCAATGTCTAGACGCTTGAGGGTGGGCACGAAGATAGAGACCAGGATATTAGCGTTTCTTCTGCTCAGAGAAGATGGCTCACAAGTGAGATGAGTCAGACCGGGCAGAGGTGGTACTTTTCTGTTTGAGGTCGGGTATCTCCACCCCCAGGCATCGTCTCTGTACATGGATGTGGTGAATCTCAGGTGGCGCACCAAAGCAGCATGGACGTTGATGCGGGAGTCGACAAGGGAAGAGGCGAGCAATCCTCCGTCGCACGTGGGGGTGTGCCACAGGTATCGCACCGCTTGCTTGTACCATGAATGGCAGACCTGCGCGACGCTGTATAATTCTCTGTCGTTCAGGTGTGAGCACACCATCGACGTGAGTTCGGTGATACCGCCGATTTTCTCAAGAAGGGGGCTTGGAACCAGAGCGATTACATCATCCACATCATCAGGCTGATGCCACAGGAGATGATGAACCTCATTCTGGTTCATGCACGAGCGTCCTTGTTGGCATCCAACGTTGCGCTGTTTCTCCATGGCCTTCATGCACTCGATCATTGCGTTGGCACGCAAGATTTTTGGCATCTTGGTAGGAGAGTGCATTGGAAAGAAAAGGGGGAGATATTGAGGAATCGACGCGCTGTGTTGGGGTTGGACAAACGTCGATGCGCGAGGCGATAGATAGAAAAGGAGTTGATGATGGAAGGAGCAGAGGGAAAAGATTGCGCAAGAAAGGGATGGTTTGTTGCGATGCAAAGATGAGATGAGTTGTTCGGATGCCAAGACATACCCGACGAGTCCAATACTCCGACTCACCAAATTTCACATGGCAACTACACTACTCTTCACAGCTTCTCCGCGTCGAAGCACAGACCGCTCGCTACCTCGTTGTTTTCGAGAGACTTGTGTCTTCATCCAGTAACGGTATGAGATGCTCTACGTCCGTCAGTTTGGCCCACAAACAATCTGCATGTCTTGTCGACAAACTCATCCTGATTTCCCCCGGTTCCTCTTGCACCTGCATCTCCGATTATTTCAGTCAAGTTCTTGTCCACCTTTCCATACAACATTCAGTAATATCTCTGTCAGTCGTCCGCTGGCTCATCATGACTGTTCGAGCAGCCGGGCTTTCTAGCAATCTGGGAAGCAACCTTAATCTCCTTCGCTCTGGTCTCGAACTCCGCGATCTTTTCAAGATACTCGAGATAGGTTTCGCGAGTTTCTGTGCAATCGAATTGCGGGTACATTCCCGGTATGTCATATGTGTCCTTGACAGCCCTCTCGTGATCGAAGAAGTAAAAGTAAAGCCAGAGGCGGAAGTCTCTCAGCGCTGGCATTTCTTTGATGAACGAGATCAACTCGACAGCAGTCACCTCGCAATCAGTCCTTCCAGGACCCCCGGCAGACCACATGTGGAGATGCTTGAGGCGTTTCAGTCCTTCGAGTTTCATGAACTCCTCGCTCGTGACTGGCCAGCTGTCGACAGTGATGTCCAGGTATTCCAGACCATGCATCCCGGACAGCTTATCCCAAGCGCGCCACTCTGTGATCCATAGGTGCCCGACCTTCAAGCTTTTCAAGGTGGAACTGATGTGATCGATAATGAGATGCTCGTTCCCGCGCTCGAATTTGATGGTGTGTAGGTAAGTCATGCGACAGACGAAGTAGTGAAATTGTTCCTGACTGATTTGGAGATCTTCTCCAAGACTGATTGATTCCAGAAGCGGGCATCCTTCCGTCATGATGTCGAACCATGAACCATTATCAGGTCTTGCGTCGTTGACCATGACGTGTTTCAGCGTTGGCTGGAAAATGGCCTGCAGTTGTGTTTTGCATTTGTTGCGCAGGGACAAGTAGTCAAACTCAACGCTGCGAAGATTGGGGAGATTGGGGATGGCTCTGCTCTTCCTCAACCGGACGTAGCCTTTGCTTTGGTTGTCGTTATCCGTGTCGAGCGTATACCGAAGGTGGCGTATGAATCCTGCGTAGAAGTCCACTCTGTCAGGTTCAGGCCCCTTGAAGCCTTTCTTCGGCATGCCCTTGAAGCGCAATGCATCCGCAGCCGGACTGTGCCAGCGGTGACGGACAGCTTCGTGGAACCAGGCTTTGTTGACTCGTATCAAATCACGTAACGTCCTAGCATCGGCTTGAGCGATGATGTTCATCCAGATCTCGGGCAGGTTGCCGGCATATTCGAGAAGGGGCGATGGCGTCAAGGTGCAAGGAGGAACATCGATATGCGACCTTGTTCTCAGTATCAGGATTCATCGGAAACACTACTTCAAGCGGCCACAACTCACTTTTCACCAGTTTTGTGTGTCTTTTCCTCTTTCTGTTCCTGTGGATCAAGGTGGAGATCTTCCAGCGATTGCTCCAAGGAAGTTGTTTCAGTCATGATTGAGTCAGTTGTAGAGAATCGAAATGCGATAGGTAGTGGCAGGCTTCGCCTTGATACTTATGATGGCTCGAGGAGAAGTCTTTTATTAGTCACAAGGGAGCCTTCAACGTAGACTCCGTCTCGACCAGGCAGACGTGAGGCCATCGTCGCCAGTCTGTAAGCTCACAGGAACGAAATTGGTAGGGCGCAGGCAACGATACGGGCTACCCGACGTCGGAGAGCATGCAACGACCGCGAATTTGGCCGACACATACGTGCATCGCCAGACTTGACCTCAGTTGGTGAGCACTGCCTCTCATACCAAGCTTCAGGAGGTCGAAGCTGTTGAAGCTTTGGACGTGTTGAAGAATTCTCTCGGCCGGAATGTGCTTGGCAGTAGCAGAACGGAGGCGGTGAGAGTGAAAACCGGGTCAGGGTGAGACCAGCGACGACCTTTTCCATGCACCATGTGTCAACGGGGAGGCCCACGACGGAGGTCGCAGATTCAAAATTAGTTGATGGATATCTTCGGGGCATCAAATGCATACCATGAAGACATTGGACATTGCGACGAGCGTGGGAGGATGCTAGAGCGACTTCAAGCAGAGAAAAGATGTTTGCAGCGAAGGACAAGTAACAACCAAGTGACAAGTGTACCTCTTCTCGACGCGATCCGTGACAATAAGTTGCACGGCAAGCTGTTCTGCTGAAGACATCAATTATCGCCCGTATAGATCCAGCAGACTATGGCTATGTAGAAGGAAGGAATGTCAAGTCGAAGACTCATGGCTGTTGCCATCAAGGTCGAATTCGCGACGTTGTCGAGGCAACAAAAGCGATCCGCAAATCTCGACCGTCGCAACTTCCTCTGACGATTCGAACCAGGCAGACACCAGCAGCAACCTTCCATCGCACCTTCCATATCCGCTCAGCTCAATGCCTTCGACATTGACGATGACGCCGCCGAGTTCCCTTTCCGTCGCGACTTTCACAGACCCGGAGTCACAAAGCGGGCACACACTGAAGTGCAGGGCCAACGCTGTTCAACATGCGCAACGAGGAAAGAGAAGGAAGGCACGAAAGGAAGAGGACATGAATATGCAAAAGAATCGGTGAGTGAGCAAGTCATCCTTGCGCCCACTCCTCCATCTATGCTGTTGAGCAGCTCGCGCTCGAGGTCGTCGAGAACGGCGCGACAGACGCTGGAGTTGCTCGAGAGTGGTAACACGCCGAACGTGCATTCGAACTCGCCAAACGTCAGATGGATGCACTTCAACTCAATGTCTACCTTGCGCGATAGAGGTGAAACGAACGACATGGCGGAAGTGGTGAAGAGGCAGAGTTGCAATGATGGTCTAGCATAGCTTGGAGCAAGCTCTTGCAAGAAGGCATCAATACATACGAGGACAAGGAGTCCAAGCCAGGCTGCTTGTTACTGCTTGAGAACAAGTTTGATTCTTGATGGCCGCGAGCTACTTCCAGAGTCCTCATCCTATCTAATAATCGCGACCAAGACCGATTCATCGCCGGTTTTGGTTGTTGCAACCCCGCAAGATTCCTTCGAAGGCGGGCCGTGTTCCGGCAGCCAAGACGGTGTGAAGCCGCCCTCTATCGCTCCTTCCACCGAAGTCTGACCTGACGATCGGCTCGTCAACCGTCATCTTCAACGGACCACGACAACAATGACCTCTTCCCCTCTCCACCAGCATCACACATTGCCGGATGAGCCGCGAGCAATGATAAGCTGCGACATCCAGTGTCCCTCCAACCACCAATTCCGCACTCTAACCAGCAACATGAGCAACAAGACTGTCAACGTTGCCGAGTACCTCTTCACCAGACTCAATCAGCTGGGTGTCAAGGACCTTCACGGTGTACCTGGAGACTTCAATCTTGTCGCCCTTGATTATGTCGAGCCATGTGGTCTTAACTGGGTCGGCAACTGCAACGAACTGAATGCTGGTTGGTCTCGTTGCTCTCATACTAAGACTCGATGGCTGATTGAATCAAAGGATACGCCGCTGATGCCTACGGTAGACTGATGGGCATGGGAGCTTTGGTGACAACCTTTGGAGTCGGTGAATTGTCTTGTCTCAATGCCATTGCTGGATCTTTCGCCGAGTTCTGTCCTGTCGTCCACATCGTCGGAACGCCGAAAAGAGCGGCGCAGAAGAGTGGCATGCTTTTGCATCATACAGTATGTCTTCGGCGATGACCTCTTCGCTATGGCAGGCTTCTAACTCCTGTCCAGCTCGGAAACGGCGACTTCAATGTCTTTGCCGACATGTCCAAACCGATCACAATCGCCCAGACCAACCTCATGGACCCTGCGACAGCACCGGCCGAGATTGATCGCGTCTTGCAAGCATGCTACGTCAACAGCAGACCTGTATATATCCAACTGCCTGCCGATATGGTCATGGAAGAGGTGGACGGTAAGCTGTTAGACACTCCAGTTGACGTCAAGCCACCACAAAGCGACAGAGAGACTGAGAACCTGGCGACCGAGATCATCCTGAGAAAGCTGTATGCAGCAAAAAGACCGACACTTCTGCTCGATGCGGGTGCTCAACGCCACCGTGTACGTGACCCGCCCTCCTCTGGCTACCAGGGGGCTGACATGAATATAGGTCGAGGACTTGACAGAGGACTTCGCCCGCAAGACTGGACTCCCGACGTTCATCACTCCCATGGGTAAAGGTGTCGCCAACGAAGAGTCGCCAAACTATGCCGGTATATACATTGGTAAAGGCTCAGAAGAAAGTGTCCGCACCAGAATCGAAGAGAGCGACTGCGTCATCACCATCGGAAACGTCAAATCAGACGTCAACAGCTTCGGCTTCTCGTATCGCATCGGTCGACTGACTTCGGTGGATTTGCACTTCGACCACGTCGTCATGGACTGCGCCAAGTTCGAGAATGTCTACATGAAGTGGCTGCTGGAGAGACTTGTCCGCGAGGTGGATCCCTCAGAAATGCAGATGGAGAAGGTTGACATGCCTGTTCGCAAGAACGTCGAGCTTACCAACGGCGAGGCGGCGACGCAAGACGTCACTCACGCCTGGCTATGGCCACGCATCTCTTCTTGGTTGAGGACGGGAGATGTAGTAATTACCGAGACTGGTACATCGTTCGTCGGTATCTGGGAGACCAAGTTCCCAGCAGGTGTACAAGCCATCAACCAGACCTTGTGGTCGTCAATAGGCTATGGTCTCGGAGCAGCTCAAGGTGCGGCGTTGGCTATGAAGACGTCCGGCGGAGGTCGGAGGACGGTCTGTTTCGAAGGCGATGGTGGGTTTATGAACGCTGTGTCTGTTTGAGCACCGTATTGACAAGCTGCAGGCTCGTTCCAACTCACCGCTCAAGAGCTGTCAACCATCATCAGACAAGACTTGGACTGCACGATCTTCCTGATTGAGAATGACGGATACGAGATCGAGCGCTGGGTGCATGGCATGAAGGCCAAGTACAACGATATCAGCAAATGGAGATACAGCAAAATTGCCGAGGTCTTCACGCCAGAGGAGGAGGTCTCCCAACATCGTGTCAAGTCGTACAAAGTCAGCACTCGCTCGGAACTTGAGGAACTTTTGGCAGATGAGGAGTTTTCGGAAGGAAAGGGTTTGCATGTGAGTCCGAAAAGCCACTGCTGTCGACGGCGCAAGACTAACGATTTGACAGTTCGTCGAGCTGCATATGCCAAGATATAATGCACCGCAGACACTCATCGACTTCGCCCAGAGCCTGTCGAAGAAGCCTTCGTGAGGGGCGATGTCAGGCCCGGACAGAGATATTCCCGAAGAAGGAGCATACCCCGAGGAGCCTTAACTCCTTGAGTGGTCGCTTGACTCATGCGGACTCGCTTGTTGATCTGCGGACTGCAGATCCTCCGCAACCCCACGTTGATCATCGCGATCTCCTCGGCTCATGCACATTCGCTTCTCGATTATACATCTACAACTGTACCTACAACATCTATCCTTATGAACAACCCATGCAAATGATGTTACATGATCTCGTCGCAGGACACAAACGCCGTGCGATTGTTGTCTGTTGTTCGTTTAAACTTCAGCCCTGGACAAGTCTGTCTTTTAGGTTTCGATGGCGTACACACGTGCCATCGCAACGGTTCTTCCGTCATGCCGGCCGTTGAACTTTACATGGAAGAGGCTGCGCCTACCGAGGCTCTGCCAGGTACCAGAAGACTTTTTCCAATTCACTCCATCAACAGACGAGATGATCTGCAAGACTCCATGTTTCCTACGGACGTACTCGACAAACCATGTCTTCTTCATCGGCGAACAGCACCATGCACATGTTCAGATGCCGGCTCCTGCAGTAGGTACAGTATTCCTAAGTGGAGGCATTCGCTAGACATATCTCGAAATGGACTACCGGAAGAACTAGGTGAGTATTGGCAATCGCTGCCCTGAATTCAGGCTCAGTATATCAGCTTCGCCCTCCCCTTTGCCTTTCTCATCTTCATCATATCCTTCAGTCGCTCTCGTCTCTCATCATGTTGTCCTCTGCCAGGGACATGCTCCCCTCTCTCGCTGTCTGGAGTCTGCTGTTGCCATCCACCTTGGCCGCAATCCTTCCCCAGTATGACCCCTTCTACACTGCTCCTGCTGGCTACGAGAGCAAGGCCCCAGGAACGATTCTTCGCTCCCGCAGAGTCGCGACAGCATATCTTGGTCTGATCCCTGATGCAGTGCAAGCATGGCAGCTGCTGTATCGCACCACTGCCATCAACGGTACCGCGATCTCTTCGGCAACCACTGTCTTCAAGCCTCTCAACCCCAAGACCGACAGCTTTGTCAGCTTCCACACTGCCTACGACGGTTCTGCAGCAACCGGTGCTTGTGATCCTAGCTACAACTACCAGCTGTTTGCTCCCCAAATCGATCTCATCTCCTCGGTCGAGTTCTTCCTGCTTCAGGCTTACCTTCTGCAAGGATACATTGTACAATCCCCAGACTATGAGGGTCCTGATGCTGCGTTCGGTGCTGGCCGTCTCGCTGGTATGGGCGTTCTTGATAGCATGCGTGCTATTGCCAACTTCAAGACCACTCTTGGCCTCACAACTTCGACTCCCAAGATTGTCGGATATGGATACTCTGGTGGTGCAATTGCGACTGGCTGGGCAGCTTCTCTTCTCTCCAGCTACGCTCCTGAACTCAACGTCCTAGGCTGGGCTCAAGGTGGTACACCTGCCAACCTTACCGGAACAGCTGTCTTCATCGACGGCACTCTCTTTGCTGGCTTCCTGCCTCAAGCTCTTGTGGGTCTTGGAGCAGACTCCGCCTACGGCGCTCAACTCGATCCAGTCATCAACCGCATCGCCACCGCCAAAGGCAAGAACACCCTCAGAGTCGCCGAGCAGATCTGCGGTGTCGAGAATCTCTTCACCTTTGCTTTCGGCCAGATCCAAAGCACCGATTTCCAGACTCTCGGTAACAAAGTCTTCTTTGAACCGACTATTGCGAGCATCTTGGAGAAGACTGTTATGGGTGTCAACCCTGATGAGACGCCCAAAGCTCCAGTCTATCTCTTCCACGCGACCAATGATGAGATCATTCCTTACGCCAACGCTTCAACATTGTACTCGGATTGGTGTGCTGATGGCGCTTCCGTCCACTTCACCACTGTAGCCAATGGCGGACATGCAACAACAGAGATAATCGGGTTCGTCGGCGCATTCAATTTCGTCAAGGCTGCTTTCGCCGGAACAGTGGCAAAGGGATGTTCGACTGAGACGATCCTGGATGACAGTCTGGACTTGCTTGCGTTGGGTGTCTCGTTGGAGCCGGTGCTTGTGCAGCTGTTGAATGCGCTTGCTGTGGCTGGAAGAAAGGACATCAATATCAAGAATGACATTACGACGCTCAATGAGACTGTTGGAGCTTGAGGGTGGTAGGGTGTACAACGTCGCTCCTTCCGAGCTTCAATGAAGATTTTCACTTCGTTCTCATACTTCTTCTGAAACTTAAGCATCTCCCTGCAGACTTGAACTGACATGTCCGGTGGAGGTTACCCTCATCGACTCGCACCTCTTCTCTATTCCATCGCACTTCACTCTTTGATAGGCCTACTGCAGCTGTATCCAGAGCCACCAACGCTTCCTAAATCGCCATTGCTATACCGGTACTCTCTTACAATTGCGCTGTAGCGATGCGCTGCAGATGTAGTACATTCGTCATTCGTCTGGCCGAAAGTCTTTCCTGTTTCCAAAAAGGCTGTCTGCCGTTCTTTGTTTTTGTCGTAAGGGATGTTGGTTTTCTGGTGTCTTTGTTGTTCGATCTTCTTTGTCGTGCCGAAAAGGGAGCCGCTTGCAGCAAAGAAAGTTCTCAATGGATGTGTGTGTGTGTGTTCATCTTTTCCTCCTGTCGAAGATGTGAGACAATGTGATGTGCAAGTCTGCTGTCGCTGCTGATTTCTGTCCCAAGAAAGAGGCGGTGCGTTGGGGATGACTGATGGAACTGTCTTTCGTCGAGGGAGAAATGCTGGAAGATGAGTCCAAAGTTGGTGATCAACGCTGACAGGCAAAGATGCTGCGCTGGCGGGCGGGTTAGGACACTCTGCGGCAGCAGACCAAGCGGCCATTTGATTTTCGTCCTCGGCGGACTCGAGGGATTTGAGTGATAGGTGTGGAAGCTTGGTGCTCAAGGCGAGAAGATCAGTTCCAAAGATTGTCCAGCTCGTCAAGTCCGGCCAGTGTCTTGAAGAAGGGGCGGTACTGGGCGTCGATGTCTTCCTCCGCGTCTCTGGCAATTTTGACGTTGACCCGCTTGAGCGCCGGCGGGGCGTGCAAGAGAGGAGCTGGGGAGGTCTTGGAGATGTGGGCGAAGAAGCGCGATAGCTCGGCCAACGAGTCGCCAGAGGTGGCAGCGGAGGTATCAAATTCGGCTGCGCTGGACTGAGGCACATTGTCGAGAATAAGCTTCTTCAGGACAGGCATGTTGACCAAGAAAAGGAGGAGATCTGTGTTGATGGCAGTACGAGAGCCCAGTTGAACACACTCGCAGTGCTGTGACTATTCAATCAAACTGTGCAAGGCAGGCTCGGCCATGTAGTCGGGGTGAAGATGGGCACTGTCCTGATAAGTGAATACGAGTTGCCGGCCATGCTGAGCCACTTCGAAAAGACTTACTCAGAATCGCTGCCTTCGTGGAAGACCAGCTCTTTGCTGAAGAGACACACTTCACAAACATGGCACATAGAAACCACATGTCGAGCGAGTAGTCGTATTCCTCGAAGTCGACGAGCAACTCAGGACCCGTGAAGTAACGCGAAGCGATTCGGAAGTCGTATTCGGTGCCGGCCTGGTCGAACTGAGCAAGACTCCATTCGAACAGGTATAGCTTTCTCTTTCCATGGTCAATCATAATATTGCGAGGCTTGACGTGGTGGTGCATGGTGCCCTTGCTGTGACAGCGATTGAGCGCCTGGTATGGGGTCAGTAAACGAATAGAGATGGGCCGCCAATGGGATCCATAGGGGGATTTTTGACGTACTCTGTGGGCTGAGCAAGGGTGTTGACATCTTCTCGAGCCAGGGCGAGGGCGTTGTCGAAAAGGCTTGCGGCAGGGATCTTTGTCTTCTCGGGGATTTGGTGGCCTCGTCGTTGATGATGCCAGCGTGCTCGCGTTTCTCCAAGGAGATGGTTCTGTGTTTCGAGGATAGACCTAACGCACAACGATGTTGATGCACGAAAGATCAATCAAGGCTGCTGAATGAGTATGTTGAGAGAGAATTGTTGTGTTGTAGTCAAAAAGATGGAGAAGAAATGGGTGCGCGCAAAGTTTTCCCGATTGCGATGTGAGTGCTCAGGGTCGTGATGATCAACAGGTGACGGCAAAGACTGCAAGATTGTGAGGATCTTCGCTCACTCACTCACGAGTTGACAGCGAATCATGAGATTTTCGACTTCCCTGCTCTGCCCGGGCAAAGCGTGTCAAAAACATCCGGCTGTTGATATGTGTAATGATTTTTGCTTCTAGCCATCAGAATAGGGAGATGGGTTATTTTGAACACTACTGTGCAACATGACTCTGACGAGAGAATAATGGTGCAATCACGACTGAAAGATAAACTTAGTTGCAGGGAGCGTTTTTGTGAAAAAGGGCTTGCAAGAAAGAAAGATCATGCACTTGCACGACATGTGGGAAACACGAAGAGAGAAGAAACTTTGGATTGCTATGTAGAGGCCACCGGCACCGAGGATCGCAGTGCGAATAAAGAACGCCTCTGCACGCGAAATATCAGAGTCAAGACACCTTTTTGATCTACTCCCATGAGTCCCATCTTGGATCAACTCCATATTCGCCCACCACCAAGGTCATTCCAGGAAGATCGACATGAGCAATGCGGGACAGAGCTTTGTTGATTCCGTCGATTTCTTCTTGGGAACCGAGCACGTCGATGTCGGCAATGGAGAGAACGAGATATTCCAGCTTTGGAAGACCTGTCAGGAATGCTAGCCAATCAGCGCCGGTGGTATCAACACTGCTTGTCGACTTGGCGTAGCCCTCAATGTCAATAATCAGCTCTTTGAGATTGGGCAGGCGAATGAGCTCAAGAAGGGATGAGGAGGGGATAGTGCATTTATCGTCGAGCTGCATGTGGATATTCACCACCTCCAACTTCTTCAGACCACCGATGACTGCGAAGACTTTGAAATCTTTTGCGTCGTCCCAAAGAGTCGGATTCAGATCGAGGCCGAGTTCTGTGAGGTTGGGCATGACGGGAAGAAGACGAGCAGCAACTCTTCCTGCGCCCCGGTCGAAGGACAACCGCCCAAGCACACGCATGGCAGGAAGTGACCAGTCAGGGCCAAAGTGACGGAGTAGAGAGTTCACAACCACTGTGTCGATGTTAAATGTTCCCGGCAGGTCGAGGTGTTCGAGTTTGGGCGAGGTCAAGATGCAGATCAAGTCGTGATATGTCATCTGTGAGCTGTCTTCAGATTCGATCACGACCCGCTCGAGGTGGATGGCGCCGCGAAGAAAGTCGTGCAGCAGTTCATAGGGGAGATGGATTTGCTCGCGAAAGGAGAGCTCCGTAATTTGGTGAGCGACGGGGACGAGTAGAGCCAGCCAGACGTTGTCATCGTTTGGTGCTGGGCGAAAGGGGACACCAAAGTCGTCCAGAACCTCGAAAACTTTCAAGGCAGGCGTGATCAGAGCCTTGAGGGTGTCTTCATCCGCAAAGCTGAGATTATGTCCGTAGATCTGGATTCTTTGTAGCCTGGTGAAGTTGAGGGTCTTGATTCTCGCATCTGCAAGAATGCCCTGACGCGGTCCAAAGTGGAGCGTCTCGATCTGGCTTGCAAAACCGGCAACGCGCTGGGGGTCGCTGACGTGGTGGAACAAGTCCCTGAGCGTGGCTCTGCGCCAAACCAGGTTTCCACCTTGAAACTGCCAGAGTTTGCAAACCTCGACGACGTTGGCGGCTGTGATCGTGTCGTGAGGGAGAAACTGGAAGATATTGCTGATGAGCTCGGGAGGGAGTTTGCCGATAGGGGAAGTGACCCTGCAGTAAAATAATTAGCACTACGGTCGAATGTTACGGCGCTGGTGTGTGTAGTTCAGAGACTTACGCAGGAATGACCTCGGCGGGTATCTGCCAGAAAGGCGATCCTGTTTGCTTGCGGTCGGCCATGGTGTTTGACGTGTCGTGTGTCGTGGTGAAAGAAAAGTGTGTTCAGCAACGCGCAAGCTTGAGCACCTCCGACCCTCAAGCTGACGAATGCCGTCAAGTGAACGCCAAGAGCCTTGACATTTGCACACGGGGAAGAGCGTATCATAATCCTGGAGAGGGTGCATTGATAAGTGAGAAGAGGTGCTAATATTTTGATCGTCACCGTGGCATGGAACCGACCAAATTATATACGGGTCGTAGTGAGTCACCCACCGCATCATCACATGCAAGCAGAAGCTCTTCCCAAGAGAGGCGCACCGTCGTCATGCCGCGGTGTTGTCAATGTGGCAATGTGAAGACTCTGCGCATGCGATTTCCTCTCACGAGTATCAGATATATACTATCGCTTGCTCTGAAACGGTTTCCAAGAGCCTTTGGCAGGGGAAACACGAAGTCCTTCGATCTTCTGAGAAGACGTTGTCACGAGATTGACGTCCGCACAACAGTCCAGGGCGAGTCTCATGGATGTCGCTTCACCCTTGCGTTTGGTTGTTTGGGTTCATCGTGTCAGACTATAATGTGCAGAGAAGGTGTCCGTTTACAAAAGCCATCAACAAGGCCAACCCGACTGGTCGCTGGCGAATTTTCCGCAACGTGAGCGAGTGACTCCAGCATAGATGCTCAAAGTGCGTAAATTCGGGCAGCGGCCGGCGAGATGCGGTAAGAAGTTACCTGTCGAGTAACAACCAAGTGTAATTGTTTCTTTTCTCAATCCCAGTACCTCTAGGCTATAGGTCAAGAAGTGGCTGATGCCAATGTGGTCCCTAAGCAGGTTTTCAGCTCACTCATGGAACCTGATCTTTTTGATCATCGATTCAGCCTTTTTGAGCTCTGTACACATGGGATCAAGGCTTTCCCACACAGTCTGACCGTCCAGCTCCTTCTTGAGCCTAGCTGCAACGACAGCGCGGCGCTTGTGTTCTGATCTTGGACGACAGTGGCGGGAACCAAGGCTTCGTCTGCGGCGCGGCAGAACGCCTTCACAGCAGTGAGTGTGACCTTGATGCAATTCTTGAGCTGCTTCTTAGCCCAAATAAAGTGTTCCCTAGCCACATAAAATCACGTCGGTAGTCAGAGTGGGCCCCGCGAAGGCTTGATGCACAAGAGCTACCTCTGTGGCATATATAAGCACCGAGACGAATGTGCGGAATGGTCAGCCAATATATAATTGAAGTTTCAACTCCTGCCGACCCTAGAGGAGCACAGCTGTGCTGCTTTCGTCTACTTGTCTGTGAATTCTTTGTGCTTTGTGGTGGCTTTTCTGTCAGGCTCAGAGACCACTAGTGCCGGCCGTGTTTGTCGAGAAGAGCCATGGAGTGCAGAGAGCAGGAAGCTAATTGCAGCCAGAGTAAGTTCAAAAGGACCAGGAACAAATGGGTGAGCGAGGAAAGAGTTATACATGACAAACGCAGTTCCATCCAACTTGGGGATGACCACTTTGACGACTTTTTTGTTCTCTGAACAGCCCATAAAATCATTCCAATCATCCGCTCTGCGAGGAGAACAAGGAGCTCAAACGCCCGTATATTCGCATCTCGACCTCGCATCTGGCTGGAAGGTGGAGCGACCGACCCCACGCTCGACCGTTGTCATAGCCCCCGTGAGCACACCCCTTGAACGAGCGCACCTCTCGAACTCCACATCTGCTCCCTCTCTCCTCGAACGGCTTTGTGGAAGCGATGCACAAATGACACACATTCGTATGTCTTGGATATGTCATGAGACAACCCGGTACGTTCACGATGACCTGCGCCTCGCTCCGTCAAAGGTAACCTCGTTACAACTGTAACAGGCTCCTCGGGCTCTCCTCCAACCACGCGATCAATTTGCCGGCGTCGAACTCGCGGCGGCGACGCTCGCGCTCGGCAGGGCCGACGGCGTACGGACGACGGGTGCGGTCTGCGAGCGAGACGTGCTCGGGGTGTGAGTAGGAGCTACGTCACGACCACGGGCAGCGGAACCGACACGGGGAGAACGAGCGTGCAGGAGGTCGTACTCTTCCTGGTTGCGGAGCAGAGCCAGACGGCGGTCCTCTTCGGCAGCGCGGTCGGCACGCCTGCGAGCGACAGGGTCGTTGGTAGGGCCGGAGCGGACGTAGGGGGAACCGGCGTTGGCGGAAGGGTTGACCGGGCCACCAACGCCTCCAGACATCATGGTCGGATCCTCTTCCTCATGCGAGCCGGGTGCGCGGCGTGTGCTAGGCGAAATGGCGGAAAGCTCTTCAACACGAAGACGCAGAGCGGCAAGCTGGTCTTCGATGGGTGTCTCGCCGCCAGTGATGCCAATGAGTACTCACTCATGGATTTTGGGAATACTCATGACTTCCGTAACTCATGTGCGAGAACTCATGAGTCAGATGAGTTATGAGTTACATGAGTGAGTACTTATAACTCATTGGCATCACTGCTCGCCGCAGCCGCGCTGCACCTGCCTCGGGCGACCTCTTTCTGCAGGGGACGCGGCACCCACTGCTGAGGGTCCGGCTGGAAGGCCTTTAGAGACCCGAGCCAGGCATCTTCGGGAACGATGACCTTAGGCTGGATGATAGCATCAATGATCTCTAGTTTGCAAAGAGGCATGGCTACGAGCAAGTTGATGATGCTGTCGGCCTCCTTTTCTCCACACGTGAATACTTCGCAAGTCATGTCAAGTTCAAGGACGCGCAAGGACTCCCAGAGGCACAGCAGGGAGACCATTTGGCAGCCGTTGATGCGCAACACATACGCTGCCGGTGCCTTCGTGTCTGTCCTCGCATACATTTACTAGAAACACCCATGTAGCACTTGCTAAATCATTGAAAACGTGCCTCATCTTCCGCGTTCTGTATCCGAAACTGTTGCCAGGTATCAAGAGGTGGTATTCAATGGTGTTAGATTCAAGATCAAGGGCGGTAAGTGTAGCGCCAAGGAGGAACTTCTCAAGCTTGACTGTTCCAGACGAAGAAAGTGGAGTGCTGAGAGACAGGTAAATCAAGTCGACGTATCTGGAGAGCTGACGCAGCAGCAACTATCTTTATTGGCGATGGGTGATGCGATCAACAGGGAGTTCGACCAAAGAGGGGCGGAGGAGGTTCTTGATTAAGACATCATCGAGGGCGTAGGGAGTTGCGTCATCGTTGAGAGAGCAGTCTTCTCGTCTATCACAGTATCCAGGTCTCTGATCGAGCAGTGGGTCAAGCCGGAGAGAAGATGTTTAGGATGGGTCACCTCCCCAACAGTCATGACCATGGGCTGCTTCCAATCATGATCCAGGTCAGGAGTCAGGTATACCAGCAGATCGTTGTGGCAATTCATGAACCCTCGAGGCATCATGCTGATTTCCAAGGCTTGCAGGTTTGGAAGACCGCTCAAGCCATAGAAGTCCGCTTCGGAGACGTGGAGGCCGGGCTCGAAGCGTATGACCAGAGAGCGCTTTTGCTGTTGCGTGGAGACGGTGGCGAAAATATCTCCATGCATACGCTCTTGCCAGCCACTGCCGGAATTGCCGATGTCGATTTCCAGGCTCTTCAGAGCGTTGAGATTACGGCAAGTGGTCTTTATATACCACCATCAAAGATCAAATAGAAGCGAAATCAAAGATCAATGGTGGATGGTGAATATAGAGACGGACTAAACATATAAGCATGAGAAAGGGATACCGCGGCAGGAGCATGTGGTGAGCCTTGATTCGTTCATCCTACTCATCTCTTACAAGTGTAACGTCCTGGCGTTTTGGCATGGATCCCTAATTAGAGTCATCTCCAACTTCCCCGCGGAGACCACCTTTCCGATCGAAATTACTTGCGTCTCCGGCCTCATCAACATCAGGGGCGATGATACCGATATGCTTGTTACACGATTTTCAGTAGAGCAAGGCACCTGAGCCTGTATATATGGGCACCAGAGAAGGAGAGAAAGACAGAAGCAAAGAGCAAAGAACGACGAAGAAAGGCTGATTGAAGAAGACAGGAACTGAAAAGAGTAGGGGCGTATAAGCAAGAAGCAGGGCTACCGTAACCGCAAGATGCATAAGGTGCGTAGCTGTTTTGCCTCCCTTCGACTATCCTCGGAGACGTAGTGATAGGGGGCGAAGTCCCTCACAGGTCGATCAAATCTGCTCTTCCTGCTTCATCACGACCTCCCCATGCTCTATCATGGTTTCTCCGTGCATAATTTCCACGCCTTCGTCGAACTCATCCCCGATCTCACTACGGATATCATCTTGCCAGTCGTAGGTGTCGGTGCCTGTATACTCCCCAGCAGCTGGAGTAGTAACTCCGAAGCGCAAGTTACGCGGTTTCCAGTATCGAGTGTCGCCGCTGTCGTCGTTTATAGCAAGCCAGACATCCTCAGGAAGGGCAAGCCAGTCCTGCCAGTTGACAACTGTGGGCCAGCCGAAGGACTCTTCTTTGTTCACGAGGATGTCCGAATGCCTGATGAATGCATAAGCCAGGTTTGTGAGAATGTGGTGAAGCTGGATTGCCTCTTCGACGTTGAGAACCATAGTGGCGTCATTGAAGTTGGGGTCGAGAACATACCTTCTTGGCTCAGGGGCTCGAACAGTTGGCGAGGGATTAGAAGGTCCCATCTTGTTCGTCGATACAATTCCAAGATAGAACGAAGGATTGGAGGAGAAGAAAGGTTGCTATAGTCGCGTGGAAACAATGGGTGTTGACCGAGTTTGTGGCGGCGTTGATTGCCGTGTTGTCGTACTGCGCAGAGGTCATGTTGAGCCTATGCTGAAACGAGAATGAGTGTGTGTTGGGGCGGGGAACTGCGACTTAGAGAAGTTGAGAGGTTGAGCGTATGCTATATACCACCCCATCAAAACAAGATTCCAAACTCCTCATCCTGTATCAGGCAGCATGTAGCACATGAGTGTAGAACGTAAACTCGTGGGATGGCAGACCCGCAAGTAAGATATGAGGAGCTAATCAGCCGACCATATCACAGCATAGTGTGGTCCGTCATCTACGATCTTGCGATGGGAAGCAGTAGGGAACATGCACAACATAGATAGGCATGCTGCTGTAATGACGGACTTGATGTGTATAGTGAGTGACTCGAGGCGGCGGAGAAGGGAAAGGAGCATTGCGGCCGCCCGCCTCACATGGTGATATACAGGCCGTTCAGATTACTGAAGGCCTGGGGAGCTTCTAGAGCCTGGATTGTGTCGTAAATTTCGATGTCTGTGTAATTGAATGAGATTAAAGACTTCATGGCCAGAGTGAGCGCCAATGTCCCGTCGCTGACGGTTTCGTTGAAAACAGGTCCGAGGATGATCACTTCCAGATTGCCGTGAGTGATCTCGATACGGCGGATGAGGTTGATGGGTTGGATGGAGGGAACCAAGCCGTTGCGTTCGGTCTTCAAGATTCGGGCGGAAAGGATTTGAGTGCTGCGAACAAGTAGCCATAGTGCTCCAGCGTCACTGTGATACCACTTCCTGCGAACTAATGGTCAAGATCTCTACATTAACCAAAGTGGATACCTCTTGAGCCGGACTCTTTCGCACAGACAGAATAGATCTCGGGGTATATAGCTCCAATCTGATCCTCTTGGAGAGGAGGTGGAGGCACCGGTGATAGTTCTGGATGTAGCGGGAACGAACATTTCATTGCGAAGCACAAGACTCTGCCAGGACCTATGTCGAGTACAACTTGAGCGGCAATGGCTAGAGCTTGAAGCAAGTCGCCCCAATGTGCTTCAACTAGACTTCATCGCAACTTTCAACCTTGCGCTCGGTGTTCTAGCACTCATCTCTCGCCGAGATTGTGAGCGTTCTTCAAAGGAGGGTTGAGGTAGAGTTCGAGTGTCCCAGAGATAATACTGCGTGAGGAAATATCGTAGAACTCTGAACTCTTGTCATGGCTCCGCGAGACTGCTATGCTGTTGAGTGTCTTGTGGAGAATGCAATGAGAGCACTCACAGAATCGGTTCTTGATGGCTAAGCACTGGGAACGGATGCCTCTTCATCATCCTCGTCGCTCTCGTCTCCCCCTATCTTCACGTCCTCTTCAGGGTCAACTGCTGCCATCCATAGCAGGATGACAGCAGCCTGCCCGATCTTCTGTTGTTTTTTGCGGGCACAGGTAGATAGGACTGCTTACTCACTGCTGGATAGGCTTTCATGCGTCCAGAAATCGGCCTTTGTGAAACATTCTGCGTAGCATGTGTGCTTCGCTCTGAGGACGTCTTCCAGTTAGGCCGATTTCCAGAGCAGATGAGCAGCCGCGGCGGCGAGCTCACTGTTGACGAGAGAGCGCAGGTGGGTTGTCTCTTAGATGGGTCATGATCTGGTTCACGAGCTCTCCGGTCGTTGATACGTGAAAGTGATTGACGGTTCGCTCGATGGCGACATCGAGGGATTACTGCATACACTGCAGGACAATGCATTAGTATAGTCGACTACAATGTAGAGAAGGAGAGCAGGGGGTTGCGTACACATCGACCTTGGTTTTGGCCTTGCTAGCGTACCCAACGAGACAGAACTTCTTTCTCGTAATAGGGGCCTCCAAGCTCTTAGTATGGTGACGTACAGCGACAGCGGCATACGAAACGCGCTTCTCAGAAAACCAACAGGCGAGAGTCAGTCTGTGACGATACTACTGCTAAACAGTTCTACAAAACGCCAGTTGTCGCTACCGCTGCAGATGTTCCAGTCGTCTAGCTCGATGACGATGTTATGAGGTGGAGAGCGGGCGCTCATGGTGGTTGCAAGGAGCATTTGCATAGTACTGCTAGGGTGGTAGTACCAAGCCCCCAATTGCAACCCGCCAAACGTAGCAGCAAACCCATACCCACTAGGGGAACCGTACATCTTTAGCTCTAGGCCGCAAATTGAGGATGGCAATGTGTTGGAATCAATCCCGTAGGTGGGTATCCTTAGGTTATATATTCCATAGTGCAGGTGAATAGAAAGATGAACAGGGAATGGAAGGATGAGAAGGAAGCAGTCGAATGTATATTCGTAGGAGTTCCAGGTCGCCCTGGACAGCCATACTCATTTCGGATAGTATACAAGCTGATTGGAGACAATGACATGCTCTGCGCAGGATGTGGTATGTGTGGCAGGTATATAGAGGGCCAGTACATCGGGGGAGCGATGTTAGCGTGACTGGAATCGAAGTGATCGCGATTGATGAGAGTAAGGTAGAATGACGGCAGGTCGAATATGCATAGCATTGGTCGCGAAGCGGATGGTCATGCTTGAGGTTGCCTAAGCCTTACGAGAGAGAGGGGATACAGAGCAATGAGTGCTCTACAAGAAAGTGGTCGATGAGCTGTACTTATGCTCTACGAGCATGTTTGCTTCTCCTTTGGTTCATCTATGGAAGCAGCCTTTGGCTTTCACCAATCCTCCATCATGATGCCGGGAAGCTTCCATCCCGACTCTGTCGCAGTATAGTTCAGTTTGAGCAAGCAAGTGGGGTGAGCAAACTCGCAAGAGCTGAAGGCTTCTTTGTCCACAAAGCCATGAGTTCTTTGATACTTTTGGACTTGCTTTGTTCAATCCTCTTCTAGGACATTCGCGTCCATGCTGCGACGGACAAGGTGAGCAAGTCAATGTCACCATTTGGAGTAGTTGGCGTTTGTCAAACAAATTTTCTCCCAGAGCTCGTGAGCGTGGTTTAAACAGCTGAAACCGACACAGACACGCTATCAGTCTTCATTGTTGGCAGGAATTGCGGCAAGGCAAATACCAGTCGACAACTGTGAAAGAATAATTCCAGTCATTTGATAAATCTCCTGATCATTGATCCGAGCCAGGGTGGTCCTGTCATTGATACGACTTGGTTGATCGGAAATGGGTTCAGACATGCCGATCACCCAACTTTTCTTTATCGTTTTCCACTTTCCAATGCCTTGTGCTCTTCGAGGAGCAGGAAGTCTCATGTTGATTATGAGTAGGATGACTTTCGTTTAGGTTAAGATTAAGGACTTTGATGGGTCGCCTGCGTTCCTTTGTTCTTGCCGGCTCACGGCAAACCGGACAATCTTTAATGCGACAGAATGGTATCGCAAGCAAAACAGAAGTCAACGCAAAACAGCAAACACAAAGATGTTCAAATTGGGAATGAAGAATGACTCGATATGAGAAGATCCCCGACTATCGCCGACAGCAACAGTCGTCGGCAAACAAAAAAAGTCAATTCTACTCGGGCTTTGTCGGCGTCTGCCGGAAACAGCATCATACCCGGACCACTTCCTCCCATACCAAACACCACTTCCGTCCCCAAAACATCCTACAATTTCGCACCCCTCGCCCTCCCAACCATCCCCTCCACCGCTCTCATCCCCGCCTCAGCAACCTGCACATCCTCCCCCGCACTCCCACTACTCACCCCAATCGCCCCCACTACCTCGCCCTCAACCAAAATCGGCACACCACCCGTCAAAGTGCAAAACCTGCCTCCATTACTATACTGAATACCCCAACCCACGCCGCCGGGGAAAAAAGTGGGGGAGTTGTAGTGGGAGGTGGGGAGACGGTGGCCAGCTGCCGTAAAGGCTTTGTTGATGGCGATGGAGATGGAAGTGAGTTTTGCGGTTGGCATGCGGGTGAAATGGAGGAGGTGGAGTGTGCTGTCTACGATGGCGATGTTGACGTCTGTGGTGTGGGAAGTGTTGGTTAGACTGAAGGAGAGGGGTTGTTGTGCAAGAAGGGGAGGGGGGAGGATTACCTATGCCTAGTTCTTTGGCTTTTTGTTGTGATGCTGAGGCTGCTGCTTCTGCTGCTTGGAGAGAGAGGATGGGTAGAGATCTGGTTGCAGAAGCCATCTTTTATGTGGTGTTATCTTGGGCTTGTTAGAATAGCTGTCGAATCTGCGAAGAATGGAGCCCGTGACGATTCTGAGGGATGTCCAGTATGGGAAAGCAATGATATGTATCTTTGACATCGGCGATAGGTCTTTGCCGGCAGAGTTTGAAACGGCTTCGGCAACTCTGTTTGACGAACTTTCTTGCACGTCTGCTCATGAGAGAAACGCTTTCCGTACAGGAATGAGACAAGGCCAGTCTGGATGGCCAGCTATCTAGTTTGAATTCATGTCACTTCATATTTGCGACACTAGAGCGGGTCTGGGGTTGCGGTGGAAAACAAAAGCAATTTCATTGAAGCAGGTGCAAAAGTAAAGTTTATAGCCAATTGACCCCCAGCGGCAGTGCCCTCATAGGCATGATAGTTCTGTCCTCTCCCTCATACTCGCGACGGTCTATCTCGTACCTCATTCGACAGTACTTCCATCTCACCTCAAGCGTTCGGATGAGCAACGACCTGAGTCCCGTCTTCGGTGTTCCATCCCTTTTCCCTGCAAAGCGCCTCGTACTTCTCAACCTCCTCAGGCTTGGCCCAAACGACTCCAGGCAACATGATCTGGCGCTCCTTCAGCGAAGCCATTTCGAGCAACATCTTCAGCAGAACCTGACCGCGGGCCAAAATGTTGATTTGATTGGGGAAGTGAGCATCGTCGGTGAGGCAAAGACTGAGCACTTGCAGTTGCTTCAGAGGTGACAAGGCAATCAGGTCTGTTTCTCTCAACACGATGTTCGGCTCAATGTCAATCTGGAGGGTGGTGATGTTCTTCAGAGATCCGAGGGTGGCGAAGACGATGGAGTCTGTCGTGTGTCTCCAGTAGCCGAGCTTGTTTTCAAGACAGATGTAGACGTTCTGGACGTTGGGCATTAGGCGAAAGAGTGCAGAAGCTGCGCGGCCGGCGCCGTCGTCGAATCTGAGGTTCAGGGTGCGCATCTTGTCGAGGGGTTTGGTGCAGGCGACCTGGATACGGCTCATGGTGGAGGGGGTGATGGAACGAATTAGAGTCAGGTCCTCGAGGTGGGGGTTGGCGAAGATGCTTGCGACTCCCTCGTCGGACAAAGTCTCGCTGACATCGTCATTGAGTGCAAGGTGGGTGAGCGGGGGCATGGACTTGAAGAAGGCGTTGAGCTGTTCTGTCGTGACACAGATGTTGAAGGTCATGGTCAACTTCGAGAGCTTGATTGCGACATGCTGTAGCTTCTTGAGCCATTGAGCGTCTGCCTCAGGGGCTCTTTGGATGAAACCATGATCGGCGATGATGGTCAATGACTTCAAAGCGGGCGTGATGAGTGCGAGCATGACATTCGGACCGCGTGGTTCCAGGTGTTCCTCGTGCAGCGAAAGCGTCTGGAGGTTGGAAAACTCGAGGTGGCTGACGTTGAGCGAGCCGAAGACGACTTCGGACCAGTCGAAGTCCAGGATCCGGACGAACGTGGCGTAGTACTGTTGCCTTGTGTGACTTGCCACTGTACCGGCGACTTCCCTCGGCTTGACGTCGTCCCACAGGAGATGACGACCAGCCCAGGTCCATTGCTTGCATACGGCGACTGCAACGCTGAGAGTGCGCCTGTCGTTGTGGAGGTACCCCATGATCTTGTTGATGTGTTCTCCTGTATGAAGGACTGGATGTGCGTTGGTGCGTGGCATGGTGTGCACCAAAAGCTCTGCCGGATGCCTGGAGAAGTCAGCAGGGAAGTGGTGTAAGCAGGTGTTAATGCTTACTGAGCAGGAAGAGGCCCCACGATGAGGCCGGTGCTGGATGGACTCATGATGGGGTTGTAAGTTGAAAGATGATTGCGATTGCGCGCAGAAGTAAGTTTGTGTAGGAGAATGTTATAGTGTTGTTGACCAAGAGGGAAAAGATGAAGTCGCGCGTTGCACAAGTTTTTGAGTCGAATGACGCGTCAAGTCCGGCTGGTAGAAGTGTATGTTTCGATTTCTCTTATAGAAAGGGTAAACAGAAAAGTCGCAAGCTCGAAACGTGCTCGAGTCGGGCCGACGACTAAGCAACCGTCGAACTTCGTCGAGGTTCGGGATCGGGATATTCCAAAACTCGAACTTCGGTCTTGTTGCAGGTCACAATAAAATGTGTAGAAACCCTTTCTTATATATGATCGCCAGCTCGAAGCTCCCTCAGCCGCCTGTCATCTCAAAGAGACAATATAGTATATCTTGATGTTAAGAGCTTCTATAGTTCTCCCTTGCCTCCGGTTGATATCTTGATGTAGACTTGAAGCAAGGGATAAATTAGGTAGAAGCAAGAGAGAAGTAATGTTGCCCCTTTGTCTCGAGTATATATCAAATGCTATTTGTTCACTCTGTCCAGCCACCTATAATTGTTTTCTGCTCCTGCAACGGACAGACATTAGTAAAGTTTGCTTTTCAATCCGTACGGGACCAAGATCGATAGGTGTTAATATATAGATGCTTGTTAAAATGTAGAGTCGGATTTAGACGTAGTGCTCTACTTATAACCTATTAAAAATGATGAGTGCATGACTTGGATTGCATACAGAAGGAAGAGCTCGATCTATATATTTACTCTGCTACAATGACTAAGACTGTCACAAAGGCCATGTTTGCTATTGCTAACCTTCTGAAGGCTTCTAACTAATAGGCACAAAGGCTTCTTCGACTGGCACTCCATTAAGTCTCTTCTAGAATCCAATACTCCCCCTAAGACCTTGGTGTGCATGAGAATAGTGTTTTGTGTCTATCAAGAAGATCTCCCCCTGACACATAGCAATAGTCATGTGTTTAAGATATCTTAACATCTACAAAGCTTTCGTAATAGTATCCATCTTCTTCCTAAAGAATCCTCCCTGCTCCACATCAACACCAGAAGTGTACTCCCCAACATCCTTCCCATGACTGACCACATTACTCAAATCCTCCTCATCAGGTTCAGGAGCCTCCAACCACGAGCCCACTGGATTTTGCGCCTTGACTGGCGAGATGGAGCAAAGCACCCAATACACACCACCACTTACCAAGAAGCCTGTGAAGAAGTTCAAACGGTAGATATAAGTCGCACCAATCGGGACGGAAGCACCACAAGCGCCGGCGAAGCCTACGACATTGATGAGGATGCCGCAGAAATACGCCACATAGCCACGCCATTGAATGCCAAAGCGACCGTAATAAGGACCATTGACATCAGCAGAGTATAAATCTCTAGCTTGAAGATACCCCTTGCGCACGCAGTAGTAATCGATAATCATAGGACCAGCGATGGCGGAGAGGAAAACAGAGTAGGCGGAGAGGTATGTAGTGAATGTGCTGGAGCCGGCGACGAATTGCCAGGGACAGATGGCGATACCGATGACGGCGCAGATGTAGCCGCCGCGGCGGATGTTGATGTAGCGGGGGAGGAGGGCGGTTAGATCGGTACCGGCGGAGATTGAGTTTGCGGCGATGTTGGTGCCGAGTTGGGCGACGACGAAGGCGGCGGCGATGAGGAAGACTCCTGCTCTTGCGCCGGCACTGCCATGGCCGTCTTCGGTGATGAAGGCGTTGAGAAGTTGAAGCGGGTTCCAGACTGCGCCGAGTTCGGGGTATATTACTGCAGAAGCAGAGCCAACGAGGATACCAATGAGAGAGGTGAGACCAAATCCAAGGGGAATGGTGATAAATTGAGGGAGAAGAGCATCGCTGGGCTTGCTGGCGAAACGGGAGAAATCAGGGTCGTTGACGATGAGGGTAGCGAAGTTGGAAACGGAGGACATGATGCCGGTGATGATGGCCCAAGCAAGTTCGGATCCCTTCGCCTTGGCGGGTTGATGAATGATCTTGCCAGCTCCTCCTGCTCTCACTAGCGCCCAGACGAGGAACGCGATACCCGCGGTGGGTGCGACAACAGCCTTGACGGTGAATAGATGGCGGACTTTGTGGACGGGGAACCAGATGAATGGCAGCGATCCAGCCCAGAAGAGAATGAAGCCGATGAGATAGTTGACAGTGCCTCCCAGAGCGATCTCCTTCGTCAAGGAAGGACGTGTTCCGAATGACGGCCAGATGGCGAGAATCATGAGGTAGACGCACTCTCCGCCAATCCAGCCTTGGACTCCGTACCAGATACTGTATGCAATGTCAGAAGGAATGATGGGATGAGAAGTTGATCTGGTACTTACCAAGCCATCAGAGCACGGTTCAAGACCGGCCACAGCGATCCGTAGATACCAAACGATGATCTGTTCATGACGGGGAAAGAGATGTGGTAGACAGCACCGACGCGACCGGTCAAGCAGATGAAGAACGCCGATATACTGTAGCCGACCCTGAGAAGCATGTCAGTCAAAGTCTTGTTCCTTGTTCTCGACAAGACTCACCAGACACAAATCCAAGCTTGCCACCAAGAGAGACCGACTTCAAGCGATGAGGCAGCAATCATCCATGTGTTGATGTTGAACGAATCGGCAATCCAGAAGCCGACAAAGTTGAAGGCGGTCCATTGACGACGTTCCGGCTCGACAATTTTCAAGTCATGATTGGTGAGGAACAACTCCTTGTTCGACAGACCATTATCATGCTCGACTTCCTAGGAGACAGTAAGTTCGATGTATTCGTTACGGAGCAGCTGAAGATGATGCTTACGATTTTTTGTAATAACGAAGGCATGTCGAGAAGTTGTCGCGTGTCTGGAGGACCGAGAACGATGAATCAACCAAGCTATATGTATATTCTTCTTCCTCAAGAGTCGTCGTTGTAGATAAGGATACGTACCTTGGACGGGGTCAATGCGCAGCAAAAGGATGGGGATGTGGCTGAAGGTCGATCGAAACGGGCGTCACCAGAACCTTAGATAACGACTCCACGCTGGCGGCTGCAAGTCATCCTGTCCTGGGCCGCTCTAGAAGTCGACAACAATGCAGAAAAGAAGGAATTGGAGCCCGAAAAATCCGGAGAAGAAACATCTCGAGACTCGAGTATTTTTGCGATGAAGTGGAATAGCAGTCGCATACCATCCCCGCCATCAGATAATTACGCAAGCGGATGAGTAAAGTCTGGAGAAGTAGCGCGCCAATGAACTGACATCTCAACAGCTTGGCCGTGAGAAATCCAAGCGACTTGGCTTGATGGTGTATCTTGTCTATCTTTCTGTTACTTTTGTCGCTGATATAGGTGCGGCGGGCGTGTTACTCGATGTGATCGAGCAAAAACATGGAGACAAGGTTTGGGCGGCAGAGATAGAGTTTGTGCGACATTTCCCGATGCCTTTGCCGCGGTAGATAAGATGTCGCACTAGACGCGACATCATCTTGTGCATGGAGCGCTGCTCCGAGACTAAGAGGTGCTGGCAGAGAACCTAGCTGTCAAATTGCGAGGATGATATGGATGTCAAGTCTTTTCCTGTCATGCGGAAAGATCAGCATCTCTCCGCCAATAGCTACGCACAAACATCTCCGTGTGAAAAAGCAAGAAGTTTTCCCAAGTCAATGATTTGTCCAGCGAGGTTTGACAGAAGTCAATGCTCTCGCTGGACATCTACTACGTCCCACAACGTTACTACATCTCGAGAAGCGCAATTCATGGTCTCTAGGATGCGTTGAGAGGCATGCTAAAATCATTTACAAAGTTGAAGATGGCATGCAAATTTTGCCAAGTCACAATTTTAAGCCTCACACCCTGGCTTCAATTTTGCTGTCCACGCAAAACACTTTTCGAGTAGATTATCGTGTATCCTGGCATCTCTCACGAGTATCACGTTGATCTTCTGGTTGTGATAACGAACGATTAAATTCTGTTTGCAAAGGACGCCTGCAAAGGGGTTCGTTCCTATTCGAATTTTCTAACATGAGGCAGAATTTGACGCATTGCTAGACAATGTATCACTACTGCGCAAATATCCTTCCTCCTCATATTTTCCATAGCTATTACCTCTGCTGTGGAACGTACGTCGTGGTGGTGAGTGAAGATCAGACCTTCCATAATTCTTTCCGCACCTTTTTTGAGAAAACGCCAGCGAAAGCCACAAACCCCTTGAGCTTAGGTGCATGTCTTTGGATCAGCTGAGCAACCTTCTGAGCTCTGTGCTGACTGTACGAAATAATTAGTACAAATATTACAATGGACAGGATCTTGAGAATGCTTACAGAGTTCCAGGACCGCGAATATCCTTGAGCTAAGCGACGAAAAGGTACTCGAGACGAGGGAAGATGGCGGTGGGGAGAGACTCCATGATCGAGAGATTATATGAACCAGCGATGTCAAGTCGCTCTAGACGAGGAAGAACGCGGCCGAGTCCGACGAGAAGGTCGACATTCCAGCGGTTGTGGGCGATCAAGCGGAGACGCCTGATGTTAGGCAGTGCAGCAAATACTCTGAGCATAGCAGTGACGGAGACCGAGGAGGTGTCAAGGTCGGCGCTATTGCAGGGCCTGAGCTCAAGCTCGTGGAGCGAAGCGTGAGGGATGAGAGCGTCAAAGTCGTCTTCTGTGAGGATGTGATCGGTCATGAAGAACAGGGTCATTTTTTCCAGCTGCTCGAGTTCGTGAAGATGGGCGAAGATGTTGCCAGGACCGGAGAGTCTGAAATCTATAATCTCCAACTTGGGTATGTGCGGCACCATCGGAATCGCAGCTTCAGTCTCAATTGCCAAGCGCACAAAGCCTAGTGTGCCAAAGGGCGATGGGCCATTGTCGGAGAGGGCAAAGCGAACATCCGAAGCCGTGATGAGTTTGTGCGTTTCGAAGACATAGAGGCGAGGATAAGCAGCGATGTGCTTGAGGGCTTGAGCGTCAATCAGGGTCCCAGTACGAGAGACGACGCTAAGCACGCGGAGCTCCTTGCACGCCTCAATGACCCTGATCAGACAACGGGGTGATGCGCCCATGACCTCAGGGTGGATGATCAAAGTGCCCAGATTGGGGCAGCGGCTAGCGAGGTGTGGCAGGAAGTTACCTGTCGAGTAATGACCGAAAGTGTTTGATTCTTCCAGTTTTAGTACCTCCAGGCTGGGGGTCAAGAAGTGGCTGATGCCAATGTGGCAGCCGGCAGGAGTGTGGGGGAGTTGGGTTGAGGATTCTGCTCCTGTGTAGATGATCCTGAGCTCTCTGAGCTTGTTGAACCGAATGTGGTGGAGCGGGGGTAGGATCATCAAGGGAGCAAGGTCGATATGAAGGCGCTGAATGTGCTCAGCGTACACCTGCTGGCGCTTCAGGCTGGTCATCGAAGAAAGTTTTCCGAGGAGACTGTTTGAGGGGTTGACAGGACCCAGTAAAGGCGCACTGCTTGGTCGAACATCTCCTTGTTAGATCGCATCACCGAAACCAACGTCGCTCTGTCGATTTCAACATCGCTCAACACCTTCGCGACCATCTCACGGGGTAAGGCGACGACCCGAGGGCGAGCCGCGCTGTCTGAAGACATGATGGTAGGAGGCGATACATTGGCAGTTACGGCGGCAAGTCCTGAGGAAGAAGGGGTTGCTGCCATATTTTAGCGCGTGTGTCATTTTGGGTGGAATGAATAACGCTCGCGTTGTTTGTTGAAAAAGGCGAGTGATTGACAGATTCCATGGGCTCAACGGTCAGTGCTTCTCGACCGAACTCGAAGAGTCTCTTCTTGACAAGCTTCTTCATATGGTGAAAGAGTAGAACAGCTGCGTTGGGACAGATCAATATGTCGAGCGCGGTGACATTGGCGAAAGGCGAGGGGACATTCAACATCAGGAGAGCCAATTCTCTAGTGATAGAGCTGCTCAGCCTGAGCTGGCGCACAGTTGGGTGGGCAGCGATGGCTTTCAAAGAAGATGGATCGATGAGAGTGACCGATTGTTCCTCGAGGGCAAGCACTTCGATCTTGCGACAAGCGCTAAGGACATCAATCAACAGTTGGGGGGTGCCGTCCATGACAAACGCGTCGATGATCAGTCTCTTTAGGTCGGTACAGAGAGTCAGAGGTAATAGGATGTTGTCCGTGACAACTCTGCCTGCAAACTTTTGCCATCCACTGACCTCGAGAAGACGCAGACGGGGACTGATCATGTGGCCAAGGTGAACGTACAGGGTAGGATAAGTACGGCATTCTCCGGGGTGCGCGCGAAATACACGTAACTGCTGAACAAGGGGAAAGAACGGAAACCGCATGCTCAGTTGGCTACGAGGAATCCCGAACTCGATCGTGATATTGCGCATCATATCTGCGAAGATTTGCTGTTCGTCAAACGGCATCTTCTCGAGGCGAGCAAGGAGGCCGTGGGTAGGAATTTCTAACTGCCAATAGAGTCTCTTAGCTGGTGCAGAAAAGGACTGGCAGTTGGCGCGGATGATCCTCTCTAAGTCCTCTCTGTTGAGAATGGGGTCGCTAAGGATCTGCTCAGCGATCTCTGGAGGAAGGGTTCTTGATGGACGACCTTGTCCAGGTAGGGTTGCGAAGTGGTTCGCCGTCATAGTTGTGCGTAAAGACAGAATGATTCTGTGGCAGGGTGTTGATGTTCCTGATTGTCGTGGAGAGAAAAAATTCTGTCAAAGAGACTGGACGATCAATTCAATTCGACATTGTCGGGTCTGTAAAACTCGCAGCGCCCGGTTGTCAACCCAACCACTTTGTTCGACATCGACTATTTTCTTGCACCCTCGGCGAACAAAAGACTTCCACAGCAGCTTGCCTTGATATCAACTGGCGGTCAACGAAAGTTCTCGATTATCAATCCCTTTCAACCCGTGTGGTCCAGACAGACTGAGACTCACTCCCCAAGGTCCGAAACCCAATAGGACGGTTGCTAGGATGTAGCATGTTCATCCAATGCATTTTAACCAGAGACAGAAAGTGCCTGCATTGGTTTAAAAGAGTGACAAGCTTGGCCAGCGGAGTCGACGAATACCAAGCTCAATGAACATCCTTGTCTCTTTCAACTAGGTTGACAGAGGCATGCTTTTGAGACACAATGGGTATCATTTCTTTCAGTTCTTCATCATGATCGTCTATAATCAGATATCTCGACTCTATTGCGAGCCACATTTCTTTGTCCTCAACTTTTCTTTCATTCAACACTTCGATTTGAGCATTGCTTCTCATGAGAGAAGAAGACAAGTGGAAAGGGAAGGATTTTGAGAGCAGATAACGAGGATATCCGCTCGTGATAGTAACAGCTTTTCTCACAACTTAACATTAATAAACAACGCCCACCGGCGAACACTCACACTGTCTACACTTCCTCTCCAGCCTTGACCATCTCGTACGCCTTGACAATCTCTGGAAGCCCCTGTACCCTCTCCAGCCACGACTTGACTTTGGGGTATTCATCCAGACTCAAACCAGCATATCCACACTGACGGATCCAAGGCTCAAAGTGCAAGTCCACGACGCTGTGATTCTCGCCCGCAATGACCCAACCACCCTCATGAGACTTCAATTGATTCTCCAGGACCACAAAACACCTGTAAGCCTGAGCTTCATACCGCTTGTACGCATCATCATTCTTGACTGCATTGTAATGGCGGAACCAATTACATTGTCCAATCATCGGCCCCATGGTGCTGATCAAGAAGCTAGTCCATTGATCAATTTCCACTCTGCCGGCCTCGTTGGAAGCACCAAGTTTGTTATCGGTGTCATAGTTGCGAAGAAGGTAGTTGATACAAGCCATGCTTTCCCAGCTGGTAATGTTGGTGTTTGGGTCGTGGAGAGCGGGGACACGGCCATTGGGGTTGATGGCGAGGAACTCAGAGCCCTTGACGCCGTGGGAGTCGGATGCGAAGGTCCAGACTTTGACTTTGTAAGGGAGGTCAAGTGCTTCAAGGACCGCGGCGACTTTGTAAGGATTTGGTCCTGTTGCATGGGCGTGGAGGATTAGGGGCAGAGAAGGTACTGGATAGACCAGACCAGATCCGACCTCGGATCTGGTCTGGTAGATCCTACTGGACCAGATCGCTTGGCAGATCTGGTAGATCCAGACCAGTACTAGATCGATCTAGTAGGAACTGGTCACTAGCATAGGGGTCAAGTATTGGTAGGAGAAGTGTAACATTCTTAGTCTTCGATCTCCATATCAATGGGGTACATGGCTACGTTCTCAAAGGTCCCTTCGAGGCTGGTTACAATGCCGGTTTTGAGCCAACTTTTGACACATTGAGCCTCTCCAATTGCTCGTGCAGACAGTCGTCCTCGGTGAGGTGTCGTCATCAAGCTAGCGCTTGAGAAGATGCGCTCTAGCTCATCTGACATTGCTAGTATAGTAAAGAGGTCTCGAGCCATACGTGATAGACGAGGGTAGGCCTGCTTTTGACGCTGTGTTGACCAGAATTCAAGAGGTCTATACTCATTTGGTTGTCGCCCTTCCTCGCACTACTTCTAGTATTCATTAGTAGATGCGTCGTTCTCAACATCGGAGAAGTCGCTTAAAAGGTCATCATCCATCTAGCGTGCGTTGTCTTTAACTGTTAGGGACTCTGTGTCCTTAGTAGTAACTAGAAGGTTAGCGTATTTAAGCCATAACTTCTTAACTTTAACGCGAGCTTAGCTAATCTAACTAGGACGACCTCGCTATGCCTTCTTAAGCCATTTCTACTTAAGACTAGGATAGAGCATAACTGCTGCGACATATATAGGTGACTAATTAGTCTTTAAGTAGTATTCATCTAACTTCTGCCATGCAAGGTTAATGCTAACATAAAGCATACGGTACTCTAGCGTGTTTTTAAATGGATCTTTAGCTAGAGCTTCGCGAGTAGGAGGAGGGGGAGGAGGCATTAATTAAGACTAGCTTTAAGACTGTTTCGGCCTTCTACGTTTAGCACGAACAGGTAGTAGTAGTGGTTCATAGAGATCCTATAAATTAAAGACAGTAGATGTCTAAGAGTTAACTATAGTATAATCCTAACTTAGCCGAACAATTAAGTACTCTTGCTTTATAACCTTAAGATAAGTAAGTAACTTCTCTATAGCAGGGATTACCTGCCAAATTGCGCTATAACTAGCACCTCTACCCTTACCCTTAAGACGCTAAGTTACCTAGTAGAGAGGCTAGAGAAGTCCGTTATATATAACGTTAATAGACTAGTTATCTTAAGTAATAAAGTCGTTAAGGAAGGCTAGCTTCTTACGGCGCTTCTCTAGAGGTAGTTTCCTACTATGATCGGTAATCTTGTTCTAGTAATCTTGCTACTCTACGTGCGCCTTATAATAGAAGTCCTTAACTGCTAGCCTAAGTTTAATAAAAACATTAATAGCGTCCTACATTAAGTTCTATCGAGTGTTATTAGGCATATAAAGCTCGCTAATCTTACTAATTAGAGGATGGTCTTATTGTAACTGCTTAAAAGCCTCGTTTCGTTAAGGCGAGGACCGTATCTAGATAATAGTGTTTCTTATCTTCCCTAGAGGGCCCTTCTTACGCTAAATAGAGAGGTTATAGTCCTTAAGATCGATTGCTATAAGCTCGTTCTCGAAAGCTTCCTTATCTACACCCTATAGTATAGCTCGAGCTATAAGGTTAATCTTATAGCTAGAGTAGCGAAGGCGTCGGTGTATAGGGTTAAACCCGTATTTAAGGCTAAGAGCTTTAATATAGGTGTCGTTATTCGTTGCGTTGTTAGTCATAAAGTAGCTAATACTTTCACTAATGTTAAAGTGCTTAATAATTGCCGCAATCTAGTTAGCAATATTAACGCTAGAGTGCTAGCTAAGTTGTTATAGAAGTGCTAGCAAGAAAGTCTTAAGATTGCTGAACTTATTAGCGAAGTGACAATTAATACCTAATAACGTACGTAGATTACGTAAAGTCTATAAATCAAAGGATAGATGAATCTTGCTTATAGCGGCATGTAGCTTCTTAGTAACAATGCCTATGTAGCTATTATATACCTACGAGATCTAGCTAGCAATTGTCTTATATGTTGCAAGATAACCTCGCTAGCTAACTAATAGATTAAGCGAAAGCAAAAGGTCCTATAGATAGGGCGATTTAAAGAGCTAAAATGTATAGTTATTATAACAAATTAAAGCTACAACTCGAGCCTTCTAAGCAGCTAGGTAGAAGACTATCCTATAGCGCTCTATATCTTGTCTATAACTTAAGCTCTTAGTTAACGAAGCAGCAAAGCTGCTAGATAGGCGACTACGCTTAGCCTAGCCTTCACTATGTATAGTAATGTTATAGGTTAATAAATGCTTAATGCTAGGTGCAGTGCTATAGCCTACGCTAAAAGCATAACGAGTAATACGTTTATTATAGCAAGAGCGACAGACCTAGTAGTAAGCCTTAGGAACTACGCCCTAGACCTACATTCGCTAGCTATAGTTAAAGATCTAGCTTTTGCTTGCACCCTTACCATTTAAGCAACCCTCGAGCTATATCTTAGAACCATCTCTTTCTCTCTAGTAGAGACGTATAAAGTCGACGTCTTTGTAGTAATCGAGGTTTCTAATAGTGTAAGAGGTATTAGTATACGTAGTAGTACTTCGGAAGTCGTTAGGTCGTTAGAATTTAGTAGGGATATTAAGCTTAGAGGAGGGCGCAAGGGTTGTTAATAGAGCTAAGTATTAGCTTTAAGACTCGAGTAGATTAAAGGAAGAGAGTATCTAAGAGCTCTGTAAGGTCTCTGCTAGAGTTTAAGAAGGATATATCGCCATGTAGTAGCTATAATATGGCTTATTTAGACGCGTTATTAAGAAGGCCTCGACCGAGGTCTCCCGAGGTTTAGCTAAGCTAATTAGAGCTCTACTAGAGTACTGCTAGACAGTCTGCCAGATCTACTAGATCGATCTAGTAGATCTAGTACACTGAACTAGTCTACTAGATCGCTACTTAGGATCTAGTCTAGCTAGCGATCTAGCAGATCGATCTAGTAGACTAGTTTAGCGATCTATCTAGTACTAACTCTAATTAGGGGTTTTATGGTGTTATTCGACATAGCTCGTAATCGTCTTATTAAAGGGAGGGAAGTTGATCGATTGTGAAGAATGTCGAGGTCAAAGTAGGGCAATAGTTAGTACTCTTATATGTTCCCGTCTCTCGTATCTCGTGTCTCGTACTAACAAGCGAAATCATTCTAATTTGTAAGATAATCTAGCAAAAACTCCACATTGCTGCTTCAGTGACGTTCATTCCGAAGTTCTGGTCTCCAAAGTTCAAGGAATTAATTTATGACAGCGCAAAGTGAACGTGTTCCCGGAAGAAGAGTTACCACAATGGTCCAATCGCAAGAAATGGAGATCGATTCGACGTGTATAACCTTTGGGGTAGGCCGTTGGGGTCACGAAGTATTGCGCCACCTCTACCCCAAAACCTTCTGTTGACGACCACTACCCCAACGACTACACTCGAATGATTGGATATGTATACAGCAGGTGTGCTCTGTCATTTTTGGCTCGTCAAAACGATCAACCCAAGATAACACTCGAAATGTCTTCTCAACTCTTCGAACCAATCACCATCGGTCGATGTCAACTTCAACACCGAGTCGTCATGGCTCCTATGACACGCTTCCGCACCGACTCGGATCATGTACCCCTACTGATTGCCAAAGAATATTATAGTCAACGTTGTCATACTCCCGGTACTCTCCTCATCAGCGAAGGCACCGCAGTCTCTGAAACGCTTGTCGGTCTACCAAGATGGGCAGGCTGTTGGAGCGAACCGCAGCTGGACGCATGGGAACAGATTACCCAAAAAGTTCACTCGAAAGGCTGCTTCATCTTCCTACAGCTTTGCTGTGCCGGTAGGACAGCCGACAAAGGATACCCCAAGCTCTCTTCGGGAGACATACCCCTTGATGCTCATGCAAGTGCTATCGAGATTGAAGACGATGAGACACCGCCAAAGCCAATGACAGAGGAGGAGATCCAGCAGGCAATTAGGGATCATTCTGAGGCTGCACGTAAAGCCATCGATGTCGGGTTCGACGGTGTAGAGCTTCACGCAGCCAATGGTTACCTCATCGACCAGTTTATACAAGAATCTTGCAACAATCGCAAAGACCGCTGGGGTGGCTCGGTGGAAAATCGCTCACGCTTTGCTCTGGAAGTCGCAGCCGCTGTTGTGAAAGCTGTTGGTGGCAATCGAGTTGGCTTTCGCATCAGCCCATGGAGCACCTATCACTCCATTACGCCCGTCAACCCAGAAGCTCAATTCTCGCACTTGGTTACCAGGTTGCAGAAATTCGACCTGGCCTACCTTCACGTCATTACCTCAAAGGTGGACAACTGGTATGACGTGGACCGTGAGAAGCCTTTGGATCTCGTCTTCAACAGCTGGACAAAGGATACCCCTGTCATCATCACTGGTGGGTTCAATGCGGAATCGGCGAGAGCTGCGATTGAGGAGGAGTACAAAGATTTCAGGGTGGCTGTTGGCTTTGGACGATCGTTTGCTTCGACTCCGGATTTGGTGGAATGCTTCAAGAAGGGTATCGAGCCAAATGCCTTTGATGGCACTTTAGCTTACACTCCTGAGACGCCGAGAGGGTACATTGATTATCCGTTCTTGACAAGCTAGATAGGAATAGTAGGTTGCCGCAGGAGAACACTTTCGTCATCAATCACTTGCACGTTCTACCGACGAGCGTGGAAGTCAACTGGAACAAGCCTCGTCTTTGGAATCTCTGATCCCGAAAGACTTGTTTCAACTATCATGAGGAGACTTTTTAGAACTTCTGGCGAACTACCTTTTTGAAATCTTGCATTCCTCTTCTTTTTTAGCATAAGAAACTGCTCTCTTGCTCCGTGTAGAGGGCGCAATTTTGATTAGTAAGCAGGCACGAGCAGGGGCATCGCCGAAATCTCTCGATCTCGAAGCGAAGCGCTGCTCTGAGCTTCTGACTACCGCAGCGAGCTTTTGCCATGTCCAGTCTCTCTACATCACATCAGTATTATCCCATCCACCACCATGCTTTACTCTTGAGGATTGTAGAGATCTTCCGCTTGAAACATGAAAATATTGCAGTCGTGATGGCTCGACAACCTAGCTCGTAACCCGAGATGACGAGTGGCAGAATCTAGTCGTTCTAATCAAAAGCCTCCCTACCCTTTACAAGGTTACATGGGGATGTGCTAAACCTATGCCTCTGTATCTTAAGATATATCAACGATACCTTGCATCAATGTCAGGTCTATCTAACGAATCTTGTTTTCCGCAGTCTGGTTCCATCATCGAACGCTCCGATTCGCTTCAATCCACAAGAGTTGGAATTAGCAACATCTCCCTACATATATGGTGTAGTAATGCACTGCGATCACATGGACTCGCCTAGTTAGGTAAATCACAGCAAGCAAGCTATAATCGACATGGTCGCATGAGCAGCACTAAACCTTTAACACGTTAGTTTACATTTCGCGGTAGGCTACGGGGGTCTACCTCTCGATACCCCTCTTCTAAACGTTTCCGCAAAGGCTAGAATAGGTGCTCTACAAACTCTAGAGCTCGTGGAACGTGATTTGGGGCAATCACTAAGATTCTGGGCAACAAAGACAGACTTCAAAGTGCTGCGAAGCTTGAAAGCACATTCCTATCTGCGGACCTCCGATTTCCGCTGGCTGGCAGAGAACTGTCAATTTACGTCTCTGCAAACTCTAGTGATTCGCCTTGCAGCGGACGACGATGGAGAGGAGTCTATCATCGAGATGGAAGACGCGGTAACAGACCTTTTGTCATCCTTACCTCCACTTCGATATGTGAAGCTGACGGGCCAATACACCCAACGCGTTGTCGACACTGTACTGGATTGTTGCGGTCGGAATCTACGACAGCTTCTTCTGGGCTCGCCCTGTGACCTCACTCTTGGTGTCTTCGCCTCTATATCACTTTCCCACACGATACGTGATAAGTGTCCACTCATAGAGGAGCTTGCTCTGCCTATGATGCGATCCAAGGGTAGTGCGGGCGAGGTCGCTATATACCGAAGCTTAGGCAAGATCACCTCAGTCCGCAAGCTACGTCTCTTCATATACTGCTCTCAGCCTTTTCTCTGGGGGGAAGATCAGCCCATGAGTCTTGATTATCGTTTAGAAAACGGCGAGGAGGATTTGGCAGATCAAGTGTATCATGCCGCGATGGATCTAGCGATCGACGACACGCTTGCCGCTTCCATTCTTGAAGCTATAGTCACCGGTAGAGGATCGACACCTTCAAGCTTGGATTCTTTGGACATACGTGTTCATGCTCTTAAAGGCCTTGGCTCATTTGGGTCTGCGTCTGACATTATCCAGATGCTCCAGTACATCGGACGCTCATGGACTTGTACACGCAAGTTTGGCGGCAATTTCATCCATCAGTATCATGTCGCGGAACATGACCCAATGGACAAGTTTCGGAGGGGAAATATGGATATCTTGGACGAAGAAATAGAGATGCTGATCAAAGAGCCCATGTTCCGTGTCTGGCCAGAAGGCAGTAGAGAGGGCTGGGAGAAGGTCTGGCACAGCTTCCCCTTGGGAACGCTTGTTTCCGCATAGACCTCATGAATGTAGCTGGCAAGATCCGCAGTCTCCCAGGATCGATTGGAATTCCGTAATGTAGTGCTACAGAGTTTGCCTGGACTTGTGAGCAAATGAATCCACGTTATAGTGCAGGAGTGTTGAAGAAATTCGTCTGAACCATTTTCTACGACATTTGCAAGAGAAATCAACGGTCGCGGGCTGTTATTGTTCCTGGCCGATCTGCGGCATGAAAGAGTGAGAGATAAATGCTTCCCCCGCAGGAATGATGCGGATAATTGCTACCATGAATGTTACCCGCCTCTGCACTTAGCCGAGTTTTTCACGCTGTCACTAGGTCTCCAAGATGCACATTAGGTATTAGTCGTCTCGCTGTTATACGGGTCTAGAAATAGCGGTATGGAAGATAAGAGAGAATAAGGCTAAGCGTATTGACAATGCGGTTCACCCCTCATAGGCTATCAATATTTTTGATGTTGAATGGTTGTTCTTCAAGAAGCCACAACAAACATTCCAAGAGCACAGTCGTTACGGTCCTGGAACCAATTGATGTAGACGTCGTCTGGTGTGGTCATGACGTAGCTCACCCGACCGGGCTGACACTTGCCCGAATCGACTTTGAAAGCTTTATCGCCAGCAGGAACGAAGCTAGTGACGGTATTGCTGCTTTCGGCAGTGACAGTAATCTTGCCACCCGGGGAAGCACTCAAGTCATAAGAGGAAGTCTTTAAATCCTGCTTATTGGGCAGGCTGAAGTAGGTCGTGCAAGTCTTGCCGGCATAGGAAACGGGAATGTCAAATTCGACGCAAGTGCTGTCAGACTTACTGACCTGGCCAAAGTAGCCGGCATTGCCATTGATTTCGAGACGGTGGGGAAACTCATAAGAATTGTTGATGAGTTGAAGGGGGCATTTCCCGCCGGAAGTATTGGCAGCAGGTTCAACGAAACTCGTCCTGCTAGTCACCATGGTAGTGGCAGTGCGCGCACCGGAGGGAGCAGAAGAAGGGGTGTCCATAGCTTGAAGCATCGTGCTGGTGATAGTAACAGTCACAGTGACTTGAGCTGGGCAGTTGGCGGTTACAATGGTGTGTGCAGGGACAGCACTGCCTTCAGCAGCTGAGGCGGCTGGGGGAGAAACGCCAGATAAAGTGCCAGACGAGTCTACAGCAGCAGCACTCTGAGCATGCTGGGAAGTATGGGCAATGGGTGTCGGCAGAGTGGTCTGAACCCAAACCTCCTTAGAAATAGTACTGGTGCAAGGAACAGTCAAGGTGGTAGGGGCTGTCACAGTAATAGTCATGGTCTCATCGATGGTGAGGGTAGTGGATCCAGTACAGTAAGTGACAAGGTTGGTAACGATAGTGTAGATAGACCAGATTCGGACAGAGGTGGTCACAGGTTTGCCGCAACCGGAAGTGCAAGTGGCTGTGACAGTAGAGGTGTTTGTAAAGGCCTTGGTGGTTTCACTCTCGGAAGCAATAACGGGATTCTTGCTGGTGGTCGCGTAGATGAGATCGGTAGAGAGCTTGGTCGAGAGGGATACCGAGGAGGTCTGAGTTGAAGTGGAAGCCAATGGAGTCTGGGCAGAGGTGAGAGTGGAGGTGACGAGGACGCTATCAAAGGTGCTTCCCGATCCGCCCGCTAGAATGCTGCTCGAAGTCGAGCTGGACGATGATTGAGAGCTTGAAAAGAGTGTAGATGTTGCACTAGAAGTCGAGGACGAGGATTGCAAGACACTAGATGGCGATGATGGCATCTGGGAACTTCTCGAAAGAGTGATAGAGCCAGTCGCTTGCGTCAAAGCCGCCTGGAATTGAACGCAGAGCCTTCGATAAACTTCCACTGAAGCTAAAAAACAAGTCAGTATGTGCATATAGTAATGCAAGACCCCAACTGACTTGAGGCGTCCTCCACAGAGCATCCAGAATTGAGCTCGGGGGTGGCAGCAACGATGAGACTGTCGAGATTGCGACACATGCATCCAAAGTCGTACGGAAGACAAGTGGTGGCAGACTTGGTGGCGTCACTGAATGCTCCAGCTCCACAGTTCGGAAGACTGCCAGGATTCGGCAAAGCAGAAGGTATGGTCGTCGGTCGTGGCGCGTTAGGTGAATCGCGGCACGCAATATCGTAATAAGCATCTGGTGTAACTAGATTGAGTTGTTAGACCGATAGTTTTCCCTTCTTTAGAAATACTCACTTGCTACACTGTCTGCAGGACAAAGGGCGTCCAGAATTGGCACTGCAGCATTCAAGATTTGGTCGATGTTCTGACACTGACATGTAGCGTTGGCTGTGTAACCGCCTGCGCCGCAGAATGCAATTATACCACTCAACAATCCTGGATCGGCGCAGGGTGGCTTTGTTGCTTGTGAAGCAACCAACGTAACCGTCAGAGCAAACGAAAGTATGTTGAGAATCATGATAACAAAGAGGTAACAAATCAGCGAATTCCTTGCGATGTCGGAATTTGATCGAGCTGTTCGAGAGAAGGGATCTCGCTGTTTATGTCTCGAGAAGATCCACCATCTCTCGGATGAATCTAGATTCGCAGCTGAACATGGCGGAGTCTATAGGCTCCATGGTGCAAAAGCTACCACAGGTACTTCGCATGGAAACTTTGATCCCACCCATGAACCAACTACTAGGTATAGCATAGTCTGGACTACTTGAACCTTGTCTCAGTGTGCGGAATGGATGTCTGACAGGTCATGGTGCTTGGCTAGGATGGCAATACGGAGATAGTTCGTGGTCCTGCTATCGGTGCTCGTGTGAAACCTTGAGAAGCTGCTCTCCGTAGATTCCTGCAATCACTTGCCAAGGTGGGTTAGGATCCCTTCAGCTGCATAAAAGTACAACCGATTGATCGAGATCCTTGACGGCGCGTTGAATGCGCCGTGGCTGGACTCCAGATAGCACCACAGCTTGGAAGGTTGGTCTAAGTACCAGAAGAACCAGGATTCATACCCCCAGATTGAGAGGCTCAAGCAAGCGGCGAGGCCGAGAAGCTAGTTTGTTCCTGTAAACCTTGTTCTGAGTTGTCGAACACATGCTCAGGTACGTACCCTACAACCATGTGTTTCCCTAAAGGGGAAGTCTCCCGCGTCCGGGCTTGGCAGGTACAGCTGAGCGGCTCGTCTCACTGTTGAAGCGCGCCCTCTTGCCCCGCAAATCCTCTAGTCTTTTGAGGCCGGACGTTCGAGCTTTCAGATTCCTGCCGCCCGTGCCAAACCAGGATGATGGATGTGACCTCACATCGCTGACTCGTGGGCGCTTGTTTGACCTGATTAAGAGTGTACTGTAATTGTTAGCTCCACCAATCCAATACAGCTCAAGCACAAAGCCGTTTACCGAGAAAGACGTGCAAAACCAATGGATGAAATCATCCTTTCTGCAAGACAATGCGACCCTGTCTGCTAATTAATTGTGATATGACAGACATCCAAGCTGAGTTGAGACAGATGGGCGGATGGAGAACATAGCAAGTCTTTCTCCTCGATTCCAGGTATCCAACGAAGTCAGTCTCTATCTATCAGTGGCGAAGCGTTCTCGAGCATGTCTACCCACCCCCTGATGGAAAAAGACTTTCGGCACTCTAGAACCAGAACACTACGCCATGAAAATTATATCTATAAATTACCGTCCCATTGTCTTACTCTCCGTTTCTTCTTAAATTACAATAGGTGGTAAGGATGTCTAGCACGGTGGGTAAGAGGACAAAGATACTATTATAAAACCGTCATGCCTAATACGCTATGCATGACGAAATGAACTTATTAGCATTTAGGAAGCCTTTTGCCTTACCGTAGATCTCTAATAAGAGTAGCTATAGAAGAGAATATCTTTGGAATGCGTCAAAATGCGTCGTTACTATCTTAATACGTTTGGTAAGCAGGAAGAACGAAACAAGCGCTCCTACTCCGAAGAAAGGTCCTAGTGTCTCCTTCTAATAGACCTCGTGCGGTTACTCTTTCTGTTCCTGGAAGGGCTCGACAATCGCGCCTCAAAAAGATAGACCCTCGACACCCTTACTATAGAGCAATTCGAGGCGATCCTTAATAACGTAGTCGCTCTTGCCGCGACAGATCCTTAATTCAAACGAAAGGTCTTCTATACTGTCTTGCAAACAGTCCGGATCCATGATATCGCGTTTTCCATTCTTCGCTCTAAGCTTAAACATCTCGGCACATTTAGAGTTAAGAAGCTGGCCAATCCTAGATTCAGATACAATCGGCCCTATAGTCTAACTTATCGTGATCTTTTAGGCGTTCGATTCGTGTTCCATGGCTTTTAGCCGCGACTTAGCGAGCGGTGGCAAACGCGACTATCTTCGATCGGGATGCGTAACTAGGCTGGCGTCGGTAGATAGTCTTAAGTTGGCTGCTCCTTTCGTTAAAGGCTTTCTTTCGACGTCTGGTGCTCTACGCCGAGATCCTTGATCAGCTGTAGCGACTACCCGTGCGAATTCGACCTGAGCAACTTGGACCAGCAGCCATACACGTTTGCGCACTGGTTTAATCACTTTCCTCTTCCATTTCAGCATAAGAAACTTGGATATTGAACCTTTCTGACGTCTTTTTCGCATCCAACTGTTACACGGACCCAGTATTTCATGTATGGCGACTTCCAAGACATCCCTTTAAGGATGGAGTTATCATGGTATCCATGTTTCGACAAATTCCAATGTGCAAAACTCTGGGTTCCTATAGACCACAATTCAGGTTTGGCGCCGTCAAGTTATGATGGTCCTGCAGTCGAGATGGCATTGATAATGGTGAGCTTCTCCTGAGAAATGGAACTCTTCTGATGGACTAACCTGCTGTAGCTGCCTGGCATAGGTCATGTACAGAACAACAATTACTCGGAATCTCCATTGATCCTGAATCCGGGTGGCTGGGGCGGTAGCGGCGTGGACATGGTACGACAAATTGGACAAGCTATGAGGAGAGTCGTTGGCGAAGACCGAGACATTGTGTCGTATGACCCACGAGGCGTAGGCTTTACTAAATCGACGGCTGATTGTTATACCTACTCGTCCATCAAAGATCCGATCGATCAATTCGACGTGATCCGCGGTCAATTCAACAGAGGTCAGTATGCCGTGGTCCAGGAAAGTTTTGGTCTAGTGAACGCAAGCGAAGGCGCTTTGAGGCAACAGGATTATGCCAATCGTGCCGTGTCGCAGCTCTGCAAACGAAAGGACGATCTCGAAGGTGAAGATAGTATTCTGCGGTACCTCGACTCACAAACTACTGCAAGGGACTTGCTGTGGCTTGCCGACGCTTGGGTTACATGGTGCGGCAAGCACTGCGCAGCCGCGAAAGCTGCCCCAGCTGTGGCAAAGACATCGACGAGACCAGGCCTCTCTTATCTCGGGTTCTCTTATGGTATACTTGCGGTCGCGATGTTGGGTTCGGACTGAAGTTAACACTTCCTTAGGTACTGTACTGGGAGCTACGTTTGCCACCATGTTTCCCGACCGGGTTGAGAGAATTGCTCTAGACGGTGTTCTTTATGTCCAGACAATCGCCGAGCCTTTTTCTGTCAACATGCTGGAGGACACCGACAAAGTATACGGGATGTTTTTCCGATACTGCATCAGAGCGGGGCCATCTCAGTGTGCATTCGCGAGGGAGGGTGATGATGTAGACAAGCTCCGTTCACGAACCGAAGGCGTCTTGCGAAGCTTGCGCGAGCACCCGTTGGTTGGCGTACATCCAGCGACGAACACGCCCTCTATCATAACTTGGGACACGGTGCAAGCAGCAACGTTCGGTATGCTCTACAGTCCCGAACTTCTTTTTCCACTGCTTGCGGTGATCTACGATCTTCTCTACCGGAAGGAGTTTGAGGTACTACATGCGAGTATGCCACAACTTCACTCACGGTCAGACCCGCAAACATACTGTTCAACAAGGCTGCCAACTTCCTTTGATTCTGGTGATGCACAGACTGCCATCCGCTGTGCAGACCAAAGAAACTACGACCGAACCATTCGAAAATTGGAGCAACGTTTCGACGAAATGGCAATCGTCTCCTCCTTTGCGGACGTCATGATCAATGTAGATTTGCCCTGTAACGGGTGGAAGATCAGCTCTGCAATCCAACCCAAACCTTTGTTTGACAGCGAGATGGCGATCAATGCATCTTTCCCGCTATTGTTCATCAGTAACAGCTTCGATCCCATCACGCCTTTGCGTAACGGTGTCAATATGGCAAGAAAGTTTACCGATGCAGGACTCGTTGAGCAAGAGGGCGAAGGTCATTGAAGCATCGCTGAGATGAGTTACTGCACGGTCTCGAAGATCCGCGCGTACTTCGAGAATGGCGTGGTACCACCAGCACCAATCTTGAGCAGCAGCGAGCAAAGTCAACGTAGTGGAAAATGGGATAGGTGTCAGATTGATGAGTGGCCCTGGCATCCAATCAGAGAGCACGAGAGATCCCAGTATGTTGCTCTTGGAAACCAGGCAGGAAGCGCAAGCTACATCGCGCAGGGCAGTGCACAGGCCCAGGATCGTGAAGAACTCGTGCGAGCTTAAGAGGACGTGAGAGATTACGTGACACGTCGCGGATCGTGGGGAGCACACTCTTTTGGGCAAGTTTTATTCACTCAACAGTAACGTCAGTAACGGCGTCCAGGCTAACTTCCATGAGTCTATGGGCGCTTTATGATGCAGAGAAGAAAAGCGGCAGCGGGGAGACTCTTCGTTCAATCAAACCCTAAGGACTCGTGATTATATTAGCTTCTAAATGTATTGCCACTCTTAATGGATAAAGGCCCATGATCAAGATAAGATCCGGAGCACGTAACGACAGATGCCAAATAAGGAACTTTACCATCTATAAGCCGTCTATAGATAAGCGTTTAAGGGAACCTCTATTTANTACTCTGCTCCTATCTACTATATTACTAAAGACATATATAAAAACACTCTTAGCGTCGGATATAGAGGGATCGAAGCAAATCGCTAGTCGATAATGGTCTTAATAATACCCTTTACTACTTTTAACTTATCTACCTTTCGGCGATGCCTTATCGCGCCTTTACTTATAGCTTCGACCCCTTAGCCTATTCGTGTTCCTTTCTTGTTCTAAGCCTAATCCGCTATAAATGCATTAGTCTATATAAAGACGTGCATCATTACGCCCTTTAAAAGCTAATAGAGGATGTCGACCATTATAGACTAATTAATCTCTATATATCGGTAGTTAAAGGCAAAGTAGTTAATGTCGTAGACTCTCTTATTAGGGTCTAACTCGGAGTCTAAATCTAAGCTTTCGGACGACCTATTAGCATAACTGCTTAAGGTCGTCTATAGAAGGCTATTATCTCCTAGTTTATAGCGTCTTTTTCGAGGTAGCACACTGCTATGTGTACGCTAACGTATAATCTGTAGCTTCGTGTCTTCCTATGTCCGCTAGGGAATAGTAATCTCTAGGTCCTCTCGTAGGTTAGGGTGAATTATATACATTGTACACTAGCGACCACTTACTACTCCTATAAGTTTTACTTGCTCTTCGTAGTCTATAGTAATAGCTGCAATGATCGGAACGCAGTTTCTTACCTAACCATCGGCATAGGAAATTTTAACGCCGTTCTAGTCTACTACCGTAGCTTTTTTTATAGAGTCGAACACTATGTTAAGGCACCCGTAAAACTATTAGCTCCGTTAAGCGGCGTCGCCCTCTTTAATGCATAGTAGTAACGCTAGCAGTATTAAACTAGGCCTTTCGTTTAAGTGCCGAGCCTTAGCCTTAAGATTACTAATCGATAAATAGACTACATAAGCCTGCAGGTCTCTAGACTAGAGTGTTAACTTCGTTTTATCGCTCGCTACGATTAACAGCACAATAGTTACACTAGCCGTCTCTAGTTCCTAATTAAGCGTCTCCTGCATGTTCTACTACTAATCCCCTAATAGCATATTAGTATACCTCCTACACGTATGCTCCTTATCGCTCTATGCTCGATAAGGAGCATAGCATAGGTCGTCGCGAAATCCCGCGTATCCTAAGAAGAACCGGACTACTCGTATAGGGTCGCAGTACTATATCTAATATGTAGTAGAACCTATAGTACTTATCTCGCTTAGCATAGTAATCGACTTCGAGACCTACGGTCCTATATCTACTATAGTTAGGATGTTCTCCATTTTTCTCCTTAGCTCCTCTGCCGATTTCTAACTAAGCATATTTCTTAAATCGTTAATGCTAGGGTGTTTTAAAAGTCGCTCGATGCCGTTCTTAGATATGTTCTCTCGGTAGATCTATCGTATAAAACTAAAGTTAAACTTGCCGTTAAATCCGTTAAGCAATGTTGCTTTAGTTATGTCCTATATTAGGCATCTAGTGCGTGTTAGTAGAGCAATTAGGACCGCCGTTCTAGGCTTGTCCGTACCGTTAAAGAGGCACTCTAGCCCTATAGCCGAATTAATCCTTAAATGCTTCGCGTACTTCGGTCGCTACTATAGACGATAGTCGCCTACTAGTTAGGCGGATTGTAGCGGAACCGGTATAAGACACTATCTCGCTAGTGTTACTAGGGAAGTCTTAGGATCCGTCTGCATCTAATGCCTAGGTAAGGCTCTTATCTATAGACATGTCATTATCGCCGTCTTTAGAGGTAAGAGCGGTAGGTATCGTCTATATTGCGCTTACGATCTCTGCCTAGTCTATAAAGCTACTAGTTAGGTTATAGTCTTCGTTAGCCTCGAATCTAATGTATTCTTCTAATTTGTCATCTCCTTCCTCCTCTTACGTAACTATAGCCTTAAAGCTCCTTATATGCTGCTATAGTCCGCTTTCTATACGCGATAATAACGTAGGTTATATTAGAGCCGCGTTATGTTATGCATTGCCGTCTTAATACGCCTCTACGGCATAGTTACTTTATTCGTTTAGTGTGTCTTAGAGTTCTATATTACTGTTAGTACTGCTAGACAGTTATAATCCGAGCCCCTATATTAGTCCGCGCGTATAGTATAAACTAGTCGTCTCCTAGTACGTGTTTACGATATTCTATCTAGCTCTATACC